>NC_053028.1:662450768-662750768 GCF_003073215.2 Triticum urartu | reverse complement strand
AAAGGAAATTGGGGTGGTCCCTTAACTGAAAAAGAAACCACTAGATCAATCTTCAAGTGCAGCTTTTTGGTACTCGGGCAACACGGAGCCCCTTTTTTGAAACATTTAAAATTCACATTTCAAAGATTCAGAAAATTCTGAAAAAAATCCACATTGACATATGGATGTGTAATACGCCTATGTAAAATTTCATAAGAAAATACATTGATTCGTGAGCTACACAAAAAAGAGAAATATCATTGGTTTTATATAACTGTTTTCAATTTCAGCGATTCTTTTTTTTTGTAGACGGCATGTCAATGTTTTTTTTTTGAGTTGGAACATGTCAATGTATTTTGTTATGATATATTTGTTAGCATGCAGTATACATCCCTATGATACCATGGAACTTTTTTTAAAACATTGAATCATTAATTTTGAATTTTTCAAAAAACAACGAGCTCCATGTACCTCAAGCTCCAGAACGAATTTCTGATCGGTCTTCCTCCTTTTTATTTTCCTTGATATCCTCATCAGTCTTCCTCTTTTTCTTCTCCTTACATCCTCACCTGGCACAACATGCAGCAATCACTACATGAGCACCGGAAAAAGTCCATTTTAAACCTTGGACTCGTTGAGGAAGGCCAAGACGAACCCTGAAGTCGAAATTCCTGTCGATTGCACCCTGAACTATGCAATCCCGATCTAAATCAAACCCTGACAAATGTCAACCAGGATTTGTCTAGCTGGTGGGCCAAGAAGCACCCGTCCTACGCGCTGGGCCAGCCCACTTCCTTGGATATGTGGCTCTGTCCATGACGACCCTCTCGATCCGAAATCACTAATTAAGGAGTACTTGTTGCAAAGAACACTCCACTTTCCAAGGTTGCGACAAGTGGCGTACATGCAACGCGCCACTTGTCGCAACCTACGAGTTTTTCCTTTTTTCGTAGATTCGTTTATTCAAAACGTTTTATCTTTTAAACCGTGCGTCCAAATCTCGAACCGTTTTCATTATTGGATTCCTCGCGTCGAGATCTTCAAAATTAGATCCTATGTTGATAGGTTTTGACGAATTTTTTTTCATGAAAAAAACCGGACAAAAAAACCAGGCGAAAAAACCGAACCAGGAGCATGGTTTTTTCCCTTTCCGAAAGAGGCACGCACGTGCCTCTCGTGAAATCACACCCGCGCCTCTTTGTGGAAGCAAAACCGTGACTCTCGTGGAAGGAAAAAAACAGAAAACGCATTTTTTTTCGTTTCCGAGAGGCACGACCGTGACTCTCGCGAAAGCACAACCGTGCCTCTCGCGGAAGCAAAACCGTGACTCTCGCGAAAGAAAAAAAACAGAAAACGCGTATTTTTTTCCCTTTCTAAGAGGCACGGCCGTGACTCACGAAAGCACAACCGTGCCTCTCGCGGAAGCAAAACCGTGACTCTCGCGAAAGAAAAAAAACAGAAAACGCGTTTTGTTTTTCCTTTTCCGAGAGGCACGTCCGTGACTCTCGCAAAAGCACAACCGTGCCTCTCGCGGAAGCAAAATCGTGACTCTCGCGAAAGAAAAAAAAACACGTTTTTTTCGTTTCCGAAAGGCACAGCCATGACTCTCATTAAAGCACAACCGTGCCTCTTACGAAAAAAAACCGTGACTTTCATGAAAAAAACGCGTTTTTTTCGTGCAAAAAATTATTATTTTTTGAATTATTTTTTGATCGAAAAGCTAAGAAAGACCGGGAGAAAACCAAAACGTCGAAAAAACCCAGGTAAGGATGGCAATGGGTCGGGTTTGGATCGGGTTGAACAATATCAAAATCCATATCATATCCATGAAGCAGCCCCCAGCCCATCCATGGAAATAATCCATGGGCGAAAAATTCTGACCATGTCCATCCGATGGATATCCATACCATTGGATATCCATCGGGGTCCTCTCAAGACCTATACATAAGACATAACTCTTGCACAATGTGCACTCTGCATTGGCGTGCTCACTCCTGCCGTGCATCATAGCCCTTGCATTGTCCCACTGTGCGGCATGCATCAATGCGTGTGTGGAAAGCGGAAATACGGAGGGTCAAGGAGATATGGAGCAGGGTTGTCGCATGCCAATAGTGGCTGCTGCAGCGATCCACCTTACGTGGGGGTAGCGGCTGGCAGCGGCGGCCACCTCTAGGGCTATGAGAGGAGTAACTCAAGGAGATGGCACCGATTCTCAACAACAAGTCATTTAATTAGTGTAGATAATAGGATGAGAAGGTGTGTTGGAGTATGTTACGGTGGGGATTGTGTAATTTCTTTTGGATATTTTAGATAAAGGATAAAATTATAGTGGGACATGTGAATATGGGGTAGGGGTTGCAGAATATTGCTCGTTAAGTTAGACGATCGGGTCGGGTTTGGATATATCCATGGGTACAAGATTATGTCCATGTCCTATCCACGAGTAATCGGGTCGGGTTTGGGCGCTGCCCATGGGCGCAAAAGCATATCCAAACCCTATCCATTCGGGTTGGATATCCATGGGTATCCATGTCCATGAATAAAATTGCCATCCTTAAACCCAGGAAAAAAACCGTTTAAAAAGCCAAAAATGCGTGCAGAAAAATAAAACAAAAAACAAAATCTGAAGGGAACGTCCAGAGCGCGACACGTGGCGAATGGCTGAGAGCGCGCTAAGTGGCGCTGATCGTTGCGAGGCTCCCGAAGGAGCGCTCGTTAACTAATTGCTCCCCCTCTCGATCTTTAGCGATACCAACCAATGGCAATATTGTCTCCCATGAGAACCACCACTTCCCCGGCATCAATGTCATTCTTAAACCGGAGCAACCCAGGTATCATAAGCTTGGCACCATATAGCAGATAAACAGCGGAGTCCTTCACGAAAAGCTTCTTGTAGCTTTCCCGCAAAAAATAAAACTCCTTGCAGTAACTCTTGTCGCTAATCATGTGTTTTCTATGCTTACATGAATAATACAACCATCATTGTGTTATTTCTACACCTTTTTCTCTCCCCTGATCTTCTCCTAATAATAAAGCAAATACTGCTTCTGATCGTCCGTCAGAAAAATTGCCCCCGAAGTTCGCATTAATTACCCATTATGCCACCGCTAAGTGAGAAAAAACGCTTCCCGGCCGCATCCACCTTGCATTTGGTTCATATAGCGCAACACTCTCACATATTACAAGAATATATGCCTAGCTTGCTGGTTGCAGCTTGTGACTTGTGTCCTGTAGACCTGGGTTCGATCCTTGCTCCCTCTTATTTTTTCTTTCTTTTCTTCTGCTTTTTTCTCTTTGTTTAATTTCTTTTTTCAAATTCAAATATTTAAAAAATATTGATATTTGTCAAATTCTAACTTCAAATCCAACATGTTATATATGAAAATTTCTCAGAAAAATATGTAGATTTTAAATATGCTGTTATCTTGCATGTTAATCATTTTTAAAATTATGTTTAGGATGCATCATAGTTTGATGCTCTCACAAAAGCTATTACAAATGAAACATAATATTCCAAAAAAATGTTAGTCACCATAAAAATGATTCCATTTAAAAAATATTCTCAAAAATTAGATAAAACACCTTCTTAAATTAAATATATATTCATGTTTTTCTAAACATCAAAAATAAAAATGATTGAAAGATTCTTTCATCGGAGAGCTGAAATGGGTCATGACAGACATTGCTATGATACGTCCAAATTCCATAGTCCAAAAAGAAATACTCAATGTAACTTTATTTTTGATGTTTGCAAAAATTGAATTAAAAAGTGTTACATAATTACATTGGAGATTATGATATTTGGCTGCACCAGGTAACCGCTGCTCGACCCAATCTGCTTTTTTCTCATCGTTTAATTTCTTTTTTCAAATTCAAATGTTTAAAAAATACTGATATTTGTCAAATTCTAACTTCAAATCCAACATGCTATATATGAAAATTTCTCAGAAAAATATGTAGATTTTAAATATGCTATTATCTTGCCTGTTAACCATTTTTAAAATTATGTTTACGATGCATCATAGTTTGATGCTCTCACAAAAGCTATTATAAATGAAACATAATATTCCAAAAAAATGTTAGTCACCACAAAAATTATTCCATTTACAAAATATTCTCAAAAATTAGATAAAACACCTTCTCAAATTAAATATATATTCATGTTTTTCTAAACATCAAAAATAAAAATGATTGAAAGATTCTTTCATCGGAGAGCTGAAATGGGTCATGACAGACATTGCTATGATACGTCCAAATTCCATAGGCCAAAAAGAAATACTCAATGTAACTTTATTTTTGATGTTTGCAAAAATTGAATTAAAAATTGTTACATAATTACATTGGAGATTATGATATTTTTTTTTCTCCCGTTGCAACGCACGGGTCCTTTTGCTAATAATATATAAAGTATATTCCTATCGCACTCCATTGTACGTACGTTATTGCGGCAACGGAAAAAAGAAGAAGATTGGACCCGCCACCAATCTCATCTTATAGCATCTTGTCGGAGAGGCTGGGCAGGCGGCGGAAGAAGTTGACGGCTGCGGCGGGCATGGGGTCCCGGAACATGGGATGGCGGAGGTAGTAGAACCCGCTCGCCACGGCCACCATCTTGGGCGGCATCGCGTACAGCGCCACGGCGACGGCCAGGCAGACGCCGACGAAGATCCGGGTTTGGATCGGGTTGAACAATATCAAATCCATATCCATATCCATGAAGGCAGTCCCAGCACATCCATGAAATATCCATGGGCGAAAAATTGTGACCATGTCCAAATCCGATGGATATCCATAACCATTGGATATCCATCGGGTCCTCTCAAGACCTATACATAAGACATAACTCCTTACACAATGTGCACTCTGCATTGGCGTGCTCACTCCCTGCCGTGCAGTCGTAGCCCTTGCATTGTCCCACTATTGCGGCCATGCATCAATGCGTGTGTGGAAAAACGAAGACGGAGGGGTCAAGGAGATATGGAGCTGGGTTGTCGCATGCCAATAGTGGCTGCTGCAGCGATCCACCTTACGTGGGGGTAGCGGCTGGCAGCGGCGGCCACCTCTAGGGCTATGAGAGGAGTAACTCAAGGAGATGGCACCGATTCTCAACAACAAGTCATTTAATTAGTGTAGATAATAGGATGAGAAGGTGTGTTGGAGTATGTTACGGTGGGGATTGTGTAATTTCTTTTGGATGTTTTAGATAAATGATAAAATTATAGTGGGACATGTGAATATGGGGTAGGGGTTGCAGAATATTGCTCGTTAAGTCAGACGATCGGGTCGGGTTTGGATATATCCATGGGTACAAGATTATGTCCATGTCCTATCCACGAGTAATCGGGTCGGGTTTGGGCGCTGCCCACGGGCGCAAAAGCATATCCAAACCCTATCCATTCGGATTGGATATCCATGGGTATCCATGTCCATGGATAAAATTGCCATCCTTACATGCATAAAGGCCCGTTACAACACAACTCAACACCCCCCCCCCTCAGCCGGAACTCCATTGGCCTGGACATTTAGGCTGGATCGGAACTCATGGAACACCGGAGATGGCAAGCCTTTTGTGAACAGATCAGCAAACTGGGAGCTCGATGGAACATGCAACACACGGACGTCACCGAAAGCAACACGATCGCGAACAAAATGAAGGTCTATCTCGATGTGTTTGGTGCGTTGGTGTTGGACCGGATTACAGGCGAGGTAAGAGGCACTTATATTGTCACAATAGACGATTGTGGCACGCTGTGGTGGACACTTGAGTCCGTGAAGGAGTTGGCGTAACCAACAAGACTCGGCAACACAGTTTGCAACACCACGATACTCAGCCTCCGCACTAGATCGGGACACGGTGGCCTGTCGCTTGGAGGACCATGAGACGAGATTTGAGCCAAGGAAGACACAAAACCCAGAAGTGGATTTCCGCGTGTCAGGGCACCCAGCCCAATCCGCGTCGGTGTATGCGATCAGATCCGTGGAGGAGGACTTGAAGAACTGTAACCCATAGTGAGAGGTGCCTTGAAGATAACGAAGAATGCGCTTGACTAGCTGCATGTGAGTGTCGCGTGGCTCATGCATAAAGAGGCAAACCTGTTGAATGGCATAAGATATGTCCAGTCGTGTCAAGGTGAGATACTGTAAGGCACCCGCAAGGCTACGATAATATGTGGGGTTGGAGAGGAGCTGACCGGAAGAGATGGCCAGCTTAGAGCTCGTGTCTATGGGGGTGGAGACAGGCTTACAATTTAGCATGTTTGCACGCTCTAGAATCTCAAGTGTGTATTGTTGCTGACTGAGGAAAAGACCCGAGGAGTTTGGTGTAACGTTAATGCCGAGAAAGTGATGAAAGGAGCCCATATCCGTCATGGAGAACTCGGCCTTGAGAGCAGAAATAATGGTGTTGAGGGTTTGAGCTGAGTTGGCTGTCAAGATGATATCATCGTCGTACACTAGTAAGTACGCAATGGACATGCCACGATGAAGAATGAAAAGGGAGGTGTCACTCTTGGAGCTATGAAACTCAAGGGAAAGAAGAAAAACGGAGAAACCACGTTCAAGGCACTTGCTTGAGGCCGTAGAGGGACTTGTGGAGACGACACACATGATCCGGACGAGAGGAGTTGACAAACCCAGATGGTTGAGAGCAGTAGACGAGCTCATTGAGATCACCGTGGAGAAAGGCATTCTTGACGTCCAATTGGTGGATTGGCCAAGAGTGAGAGGTGGCAAGACTCAAAACCACATGAATGGTAGCGGGCTTGACCACCGGGCTAAACATCTCATCATAGTCCACACCATCCCGTTGTGTGAACCCGCGCACCACCCACCGAGCTTTGTACCGTGCCAAGGAACCGTCCACGTAGAACTTATGGCGATATATCCACTTCCCCGTGACCACATTAACACCTGCAGGCTTAGGTACCAAAGACCACGTAGAGTTATTCATTAAAGCAGTGTACTCATCTAGCATAGCTTGTCGCCAATTGGGGTCTTTGAGGGCGGACTTGTATGTGGGTGGAATGGGTGAGATGGAGGTGGGGGAAGTGTCGGCAAGAAAAAGGCGGCGAGGCATGCAAAAACCTGATTTGGCACGAGTGGACATTTTGTGTGCATTTTTTGGTGGTGCAATGGGTACGACGCGGGGTGGAACGTGATGCGTAGGCGTGCATGGGGGCGATCCCGAGGGAGATTCGGTGGGGCTAGGGACAGACGGGCCCGAGTCGTGGGGCGCGGGGGACGAGGTGGATGTGGGCGCAGGTGAGGTGGCAGGTGCAGGCGAGGATTGGGTGGAGGTGGACGCGGTCTGTGCAGAAGTGGTGGACCCGCGGGAGCGGCCAGTGGGAAGGGGGCATGTGGTGGAGCCTAATACGTCTCCAACGTATCTATAATTTTTGATTGCTCCATGCTATATTATCTACTATTTTGGACATTATTAGGCTTTATTATCCACTTCTATATTACTTTTGGGACTAACCTATTAACCAGAGGCCCAGCCCAGAATTGTTGTTTTTTGCCTATTTTAGGGTTTCAAAAAAAAGGAATATCAAACAGAGTCCAAACGGAATGAAACCTTCGGGAACGTGATTTTCTCAACGAACAAGACACAGGAGACTTGGACCCTACGTCATGACACAAAAGAGGAGGCCACGAGGTAGGGGGCGCGCCCTCCACCCTCGTGGGCCCCCTGTTGCTCCACCGACGTACTCCTTCCTCCTATATATACCTACGTACCCCCAAATGATCAGATACGGATCCAAAACCCTAATTCCACTGCCGTAACTTTCTGTATCGACGAGATCCCATCTTGGGGCCTGTTCCGAAGCTCCGCCGGAGGGGGCATAGATCACGGAGGGCTTCTACATCAACACCATAGCCCCTTCGAGAAGTGTGAGTAGTTCACCTCAGACCTACGGGTCCATAGTTATTAGCTAGATGGCTTCTTCTCTCTTTTTGGATCTCAATACAATGTTCTCCCCCTCTCTTGTGGAGAACTATACGATGTAATCTTCTTTTTGCGGTGTGGTTGTTGAGACCGATGAATTGTGGGTTTATGATGAAGTCTATCTATGAACAATATTTGAATCTTATCTGAATTCTTTTATGTATGATTGGTTATCTTTGCAAGTCTCTTCGAATTATCAGTTTGGTTTGGCCTACTAGATTGATCTTTCTTGCAATGGGAGAAGTGCTTAGCTTTGGGTTCAATCTTGCGGTGTCCTTTCCCAGTGACAGTAGGGGCAGCAAGGCACGTATTGTATTGTTGCCATCGAGGATAACAAGATAGGGTTTTCATCATATTGCATGAGTTTATCCCTCTACATCATGTCATCTTGCTTAAGGCGTTACTCTGTTTTTAACTTAATACTCTAGATGCATGCTGGATAACGGTCGATGAGTGGAGTAATAGTAGTAGATGCAGGCAGGAGTCGGTCTACTTGTCTCGGACGTGATGCCTATATACATGATCATGCCTAGATATTCTCATAACTATGCTCAATTCTGTCAATTGCTCAACAGTAATTTGTTCACCCACCGTAGAATACTTATGCTCTCGAGAGAAGCCACTAGTGAAACCTATGGCCCCGGGGTCTATCTTCATCATATTAATCTCCTACTACTTAGTTATTTCCTTTTCTTTTTATTTTACTTTGCATCTTAATCATAAAATACCAAAAATATTATCTTATCATATCTATCAGATCTCACTCTCGTAAGTGGCCATGTAGGGATTGACAACCCTTATCGCGTTGGTTGCGAGGATTTATTTGTTTTGTGCAGGTACGAGGAACTGGCGCGTAGCCTCCTACTGGATTGATACCTTGGTTCTCAAAAACTGAGGGAAATACTTACGCTAATTTGCTGCATCATCCCTTCCTCTTCGGGGAAAACCAGCGCAGTGCTCAAGAGGTAGCAAGAAGGATTTCTGGCGCCGTTGTCGGGGAGGTCTACGCAAAAGTCAACATACCAAGTACCCATCACATACCCTTATCTCCCGCATTACATTATTTGCCATTTGCCTCTCGTTTTCCTCTCCCCCACTTCACCCTTGCCGTTTTATTCGCCCTCTCTCTCTATCCTCCCTCTCTTTCTCTATTTGCCTCTTTTTGTCCGCTTGCTTTTTGTTTGCTTGTGTGTTCATTTGCTTGCTTGTCACAATGGCTCAGGATAACACTAAATTGTGTGACTTCACCAATACCAACAACAATGATTTTATTAGCACTCCGATTGCTCCTCTTACCGATGCTGAATCTTGTGAAATTAATACTGCTTTGCTGAATCTTGTCATGAAAGATCCGTTTTCCGGCCTTCCTAGTGAAGATGCCGCTACCCATCTAAATAGCTTCATTGATTTGTGTGATATGCAAAAGAACAAAGATGTGGATAATGATATTGTTAAATTGAAGCAATTCCCTTTTTCGCTTAGAGATCGTGCTAAAGCTTGGTTTTCGTCTTTGCCTAAAAATAGTATTGATTCATGGAACAGATGCAAAGATGCTTTTATCTCTAAGTATTTTCCTCCCGCTAAGATCATCTCTCTTAGAAACGATATTATGAATTTTAAGCAACTTGATCATGAACATGTTGCACAAGCTTGGGAGAGAATGAAACTAATGATACGTAATTGCCCTACTCATGGTTTAAATTTGTGGATGATTATACAAAAAAAATTATGCCGGATTGAATTTTGCTTCTAGAAATCTTTTAGATTCGGCCGTGGGAGGCACTTTTATGGAAATCACTTTAGGATAAGCTACTAAACTCCTAGATGATATTATGGTTAATTATTCTCAATGGCATACTGAAAGATCTACTAATAAAAAGGTGCATGCGATAGAAGAAATTAATGTTTTGAGTGGAAAGATGGATGAACTTATGAAATTATTTGCTAGTAAGAGTGTTTCTTCTGATCCTAATGATATGCCCTTGTCTACTTTGATTGAGAATAATAATGAATCTATGGATGTGAATTTTGTTGGTAGGAACAATTTTGGTAACAACGCATATAGAGGAAATTTCAATCCTATGCCTTATCCTAGTAATCCCTCTAATAATTATGATAATTCCTACAATAATTCTTATGGAAATTATAATAAGATGCCCTCTGATTTTGAATCTAATATTAAAGAATTTATTACTTCGCAAAAGAATTTTAATGCTTTGATTGAAGAAAAATTGCTTAAGATTGATGAGTTGGCTAGGAACGTTGATATAATTTCTCTTGATGTTGATTCTTTGAAACTTAGATCTATTACTCCTAAGCATGATATCAATGAGTCTCTCAAAGCCATGAGAATTTCCATTTATGAGTGCAAAGAAAGAACCGCTAGGATGCGTGCTAAGAAAGATGCCTTTATAAGAGCGTGTTCTTCTAGTTCCTATGAAAATAAAGATGAAGATCTAAAAGTTATTGATGTGTCCCCTATTAAATCTTTGTTTTTCAATATGAATCTTGATAATGATGGGACTGAATATGGTCCACCTTTACCTAGAAGGCGTTCCAAGAATTCGGAATTTTTTGATCTTGATGCTAAAATTGATAAAAGTGGGATTGAAGAAATTAAAACCCTAGATGTTGCTAAACCCACTATTATGGATTTTAAGGAATTTAACTATGAAAATTGCTCTTTGATTGATTGTATTTCCTTGTTGCAATCCGTACTAAATTCTCCTCACGCTTATAGTCAAAATAAAGTGTTTACTAAACATATCGTTGATGCCTTGATGCAATCTTATGAAGAAAAACTTGAATTGGAAGTTTCTATCCCTAGAAAACTTTATGATGAGTGGGAACCAACTATTAAAATTAAAATTAAAGATCATGAATGCTATGCTTTATGTGATTTGGGTGCTAGTGTTTCCACGATTCCAAAGACTTTGTGTGATTTGTTAGGTTTTCGTGATTTTGATGATTGCTCTCTAAACTTGCACCTTGCGGATTCCACTATTGAGAAACCTATGGGAAGAATTAATGTTGTTCTTATTGTTGCAAATAGGAATTATGTGCCTGTAGATTTCATTGTTCTTGACATAGATTGAAATCCTTCATGTCCTATTATTCTTGGTAGACCTTTCCTTAGAACGATTGGTGCAATTATTGATATGAAGGAAGGAAATATTAGATTCCAATTTCCATTAAGGAAAGGCATGGAACACTTTCCTAGAAAGAAAATTAAATTGCCTTATGAATCTATTATGAAAGCCACTTATGAATTGCCTACCAAATATGGCAATACCTAGATCTATCCTTGCTTGTTATGCCTAGCTAGGGGCGTTAAACGATAGCGCTTGTTGGGAGGCAACCCAATTTTATTTTTATTCCTTGCTTTTTGTTACTGTTTAGTAATAAATAATTTATCTAGACTCTTTTTGGTTGTGTTTAATTAGTGTTTGTGCCAAGTAGAACCTTTGGGAAGACTTGGGGAAAGTCTTGTTACACTTGCTGTAAAAAACAGAAACTTTAGCGCTCATGAGAACTGCTGCCATTTTTATTTGGAAAGTGATATTTAGTTAATTCTTTTTGCAGATGATTAATAGATAAATTCCTCACAGAATTTTTGGGGTTCCAGATCTTGCGCTAGCTACAGATTACTACAGACTGTTCTGTTTTTGACAGATTCTGTTTTTCGTGTGTTGTTTGCTTATTTTGATGAATATATGGCTAGTAAAATAGTTTATAAACCATAGAGAAGTTGGAATACAGTAGGTTTAACACCAATATAAATAAACAATGAGTTCATTACAGTACCTTGAAGTGGTCTTTTGTTTTCTTTCGCTAACGGAGCTCACGAGATTTTCTACTTTAAGTTTTGTGTTGTGAAGTTTTCAAGTTTTGGGTAAAGATTTTATGGATTATGGAACAAGGAGTGGCAAGAGCCTAAGCTTGGGGATGCCCATGGCACCCCCAAGATAATCTAAGGACACCTAAAAGCCAAAGCTTGGGGATGCCCCGGAAGGCATCCCCTCTTTCGTCTACTTCTATCGGTAACTTTACTTGGAGCTATATTTTTATTCACCACATGATATGTGTTTTGTTTGGAGCGTCTTGTATGATTTGAGTCTTTACTTTTTAGTTTACCACAATCATCCTTGCTATACACACCTTTTGATAGAGCCATACATGATTTTGAATTTGTTAGAATACTCTATGTGCTTCGCTTATATCTTTTGAGTTATATAGTTTTGCTCTAGTACTTCACTTATATCTTTTAGAGCACGGTGGTGGATTTGTTTTATAGAAACTATTGATCTCTCATGCTTCACTTAGATTATTTTGAGAGTCTTAAATAGCATGGTAATTTGCTTAAAATCCTAATATGCTTGGTATACAAGATAATAATAAAACTTTCTTATGAGTGTGTTGAATACTATGAGAAGTTTGATGCTTGATAATTGTTTTGAGATATGAAGATGGTGATATTAAAGTTGTGCTAGTTGAGTAGTTGTGAATTTGAGAAATACTTGTGTTGAAGTTTTTGATTCCCTTAGCATGCACGTATGGTGAACCGTTATGTAATGAGGTCGGAGCACGATTTATTTATTGATTGTCTTCCTTATGAGTGGCGGTCGGGGACGAGCGATGGTCTTTTCCTACCAATCTATCCCCCTAGGAGCATGCGTGTAATACTTTGCTTTGATAACTTGTAGATTTTTGCAATAAGTATATGAGTTCTTTATGACTAATGTTGAGTCCATGGATCATACGCACTCTCACCCTTCCACCTTTGCTAGCCTCTCTAATACCGCGCACCTTTCGTCGGTATCATACACCCACCATATACCTTCCTCAAAACAGCCACCATACCTACCTATTATGGCATTTCTATAGCCATTCCAAGATATATTGCCATGCAACTTTCCACCGTTCTGTTTATTATGACACACTCCATCATTGTCATATTGCTTAGCATGATCATGTAGTTGACATCGTATTTGTGGCAAAGCCACCATTCATAATTCTGTCATACATGTCACTCATGAGTAATTGCATATCCCGGTACACCGCCGGAGGCATTCATATAGTCATATTTTGTTCTAAGTATCGAGTTGTAATTGTTGAGTTGTAAGAAAATAGAAGTGTGATGATCATCATTATTAGAGAATTGTCCCAGTAAGGAAAGGATGATGGAGACTATGATTCCTCCACAAGTCGGGATGAGACTCCGGACGAAAAAAAGAAAGAAAGAAAAGAGGCCATAAAAAAGGAGAAAAGGCCCAAATAAAAAAATGAGAGAAAAAGAGAGAAGGGGCAATGCTACTATCCTTTTACCACACTTGTGCTTCAAAGTAGCACCATGATATTCATAGAGAGAGTCTCTCATTTCATCACTTTCATATACTAGTGGGAATTTTTCATTATAGAACTTGGCTTGTATATTCCAATGATGGGCTTCCTCAAAATGCCCTAGGTCTTCATGAGCAAGCAAGTTGGATGCACACCCACTTAGTTTCTTTTTGAGCTTTCATATACTTATAGCTCTAGTGCATCCGTTGCATGGCAATCCCTACTCACTCACATTGATATCTATTGATGGGCATCTCCATAGCCCGTTGATACGCCTAGTTGATGTGAGACTATCTTCTCCCTTTTTGTCTTCTCCACAACCACCATTCTATTCCACCTATAGTGCTATATCCATGGCTCACGCTCATGTATTGCGTGAAGATTGAAAAAGTTTTGAGAATGTCAAAAGTATGAAACAATTGCTTGGCTTGTCATCGGGGTTGTGCGCGATTTAAATACTTTGTGTGGTGAAGATAGAGCATAGCCAGACTATATGATTTTGTAGGGATAACTTTCTTTGGCCATGTTATTTTGAGAAGACATGATCGCTTAGTTAGTATGCTTGAAGTATTATTATTTTTATGCCAATATGAACTTTTATCTTTAATCTTTTGGATCTAAATATTCATACCACAATTAAGAAGAATTACATTAAAATTATGCCAAGTAGCACTCCGCATCAAAAATTCTGATTTTTATTATTTACCTACTCGAGGACGAGCAGGAATTAAGCTTGGGGATGCTTGATACATCTCCAACGTATCTATAATTTTTGACTGCTCCATGCTATATTATCTACTGTTTTGGACATTATTGGGCTTTATTATCCACTTTTATATTATTTTTGGAACTAACCTATTAACCGGAGGCCCGGCCCAGAATTGTTGTTTTTTGCCTGTTTTAGGGTTTCGAAGAAAAGGATTATCAAACGGAGTCCAAATGGAATGAAACCTTCGGGAATGTGATTTTATCAACAAACAAGACCCAGGAGACTTGGACCCTACGTCAAGACACAAAAGAGGAGGCCACGAGGTAGGGGGCGCGCCCTCCACCCTCGTGGGCCCCCTGTTGCTCCACCGACGTACTCCTTCCTCCTATATATACCTACGTACCCCCAAACGATCAGATACGGAGCCAAAAACCTAATTCCACCGCCGTAACTTTCTGTATCCACGAGATCCCATCTTGGGGCCTGTTCCGGAGCTCCGTCGGAGGGGGCATCGATCACGGAGGGCTTCTACATCAACACCATAGCCCCTCCGATGAAGTGTGAGTAGTTCACCTCAGACCTACGGGTCCATGGTTATTAGCTAGATGGCTTCTTCTCTCTTTTTGGATCTCAATACAATGTTATCCCCCTCTCTTGTGGAGAACTATTCGATGTAATCTTCTTTTTGCGGTGTGTTTGTTGAGATCGATGAATTGTGGGTTTATGATCAAGTCTATCTATGAACAATATTTGAATCTTCTCTGAATTCTTTTATGTATGATTGGTTATCTTTGCAAGTCTCTTCGAATTATCAGTTTGGTTTAGCCTACTAGATTGATTTTTCTTGCAATGGGAGAAGTGCTTAGCTTTGGGTTCAATCTTGCGGTGTCCTTTCCCAGTGACAGTAGGGGCAGCAAGGCACGTATTGTATTGTTGCCATCAAGGATAACAAGATGGGGTTTTCATCATATTGCATGAGTTTATCCCTCTACATCATGTCATCTTGCTTAAGGCATTACTCTGTTTTTAACTTAATACTCTAGATGCATGCTGGATGGCGGTCGATGAGTGGAGTAATAGTAGTAGATGCAGGCAGGAGTCGGTCTACTTGTCTCGGACGTGATGCCTATGTACATGATATTTCCTAGATATTCTCATAACTATGCTCAATTCTGTCAATTGCTCAACAGTAATTTGTTCACCCACCGTAGAATACTTATGCTCTCGAGAGAAGCCACTAGTGAAACCTATGGCCCCCGGGTCTATCTTCATCATATTAATCTCCTACTGCTTAGTTATTTCCTTTACTTTTTTTTACTTTGCTTTTATTTTACTTTGCATATTTATCATAAAAATACCAAAAATATTATCTTATCATATCTATCGGATCTCACTCTCGTAAGTGGCCGTGTAGGGATTGACAACCCCTTATCGCGTTGGTTGCGAGGATTTATTTGTTATGTGCAGGTACGAGGGACTGGCGCGTAGCCTCCTACTGGATTGATACCTTGGTTCTCAAAAACTGAGGGAAATACTTACGCTACTTTGCTGCATCATCCCTTCCTCTTCGGGGAAAACCAACGCAGTGCTCAAGAGGTAGCAGAGCCAGACGGGGAGGGCGCGTCGCGACGAGCGCGCGTGGGTGTGCATGGGGAGGTGGGTCCCAAACGTTCGGGATCCGAGGGAGGCGGATCAAGGCCAGCTGATGGCGACGGGTCCGAGGAAACGATATTGGGCAGAGACCTGGGTGGGGAGATTTGGTGGACGGGATCGTCTGTGGACGTGGGGGTTTGTGGCGATGTGTATGGGAAACATGTTTCGTCAAAAATGATGTGTCTGGACACAATGACGCGGCGTGACTCCAAGTCTAAGCATCGATACCCCTTGTGTTCGAGGGGATACCCGAGGAAAATGCAGCGGACAGAGTGGGGTGAGAGTTTGTGGGTCATGGTGGAGGATGTGTTGGGGAAGCACAAACATCCAAACACCCGGAGGTGATCATACGTAGGATGGGTGCCATGGAGAAGAAAGTAGGGTGTGACCGTGGCTATAACGCGAGAGGGGCGTCGATTGAGTAAGTAGGTGGCAGTATGAAGTGCCTCAACCCAGAAGGGAGGAGTGAGGTGTGCTTGGAAGAGGAGGGTACGAACGATGTCATTAGTTGTCCGAATGAGGCGTTCTGCTTTGCCGTTTTGGGGGGATGTGTGTGGGCAGGAAAAGCGGTAGGCAATGCCGTTTGTGGAGAAAAACGTACGAAGGGAAGTGTTGATGAACTCGCCACAATTGTCGCATTGCATTGCTTTAATCACTACATTGTATTGAGTGTGGATGAAAGAGAAGAAGCGTTGGAGAGTGGTGGACGTGTCGGATTTATGGCGTAGGGGAAAAGACCACGAGTAGTGGGTGTAATCATCCAACACAATGAGATAATATTGGTAGCCAGAGAAACTTACAACCGGGGAGGTCCACAAATCACAATGTATGAGATCAAATGGTGCAAAAGATTTACTAAAGGAAGAAGGAAAAGGGAGGCGAGGTTGACGGCCAAGTTGGCAAGCATTACAAGGTGCATGAGCCTCTTTATTACAATCGGGAAGAAAATTCTTTGCTAAAGTAGAGAGCGTGTGAGCATCGGGGTGCCCGAGCCGGCGGTGCCACAAGTCCGAAGATGCGGTGGCAAGAAGAGCGGACGCCGGAGACGCTTTATGGCCAGTGAAGGGGTAGAGGTCGCCGTTGCTAATGGAGATCATGAGAACCCGTCGTGTTCGAAGATCCTTCACAAGAAAACCACACGGGTAAAACTCAACAGAACAAGAATTTTCCTTTGTAAACTTGCGAACAAAAATGAGGCTAGTGACTACGTGGGGAGAAATAAGAACGTTGGTAAGGCGGAAATCGTGTGGCAAGGTGACAGAGCCGGTGGCAGTGACGGGAAGGTGCTGGCCATTGCCGACAAGGATACTAGTTGGCACATGCTTTAAAGAAGAACTAGACGAGGTAAGGGTACCTGGATTGCCGGTGATATGGGAGGAGGCGCCACTATCGAGGTACCAGTCCGTGGACGGAGCGGGTGGGATGTCGCCGTTGCTGTAGGCAGTGTTCAACATGGTGAGGTGCTCCCACGAAGGCGGTGCAGGCGGAAAGTATGGCGAGGACGGAGAAGGCGCCGGCTGATACACCGGGTAGGCGTGGGCATGAGAGCCGGGACGGGGGCCGAGAACCCCGGCGGAGTTGGGCGGCACCCATCCAGGTCGAGGCAGAGGGAGCGCCATCCCGTATGGAGCGAAGTAGCCCGTGAACGGAGTGGGCTGCGACGGGTGGCCACGACCACCAGAGTCGTGGCGGCCACGCCCGCGCCCACGTCCGCGCCCACGGCCACAGTCGACACCGTCACCGCGGTCACCACGGCCGCGGGCCTACTGCTGGGGCGGAGCCGGAGCCTGGGAGCGATCGGAGGCGCGATCGCCCGAGCGGTCGCCGCGATCACCCTGAGAGCGCACGCCCGAGCCAGAGGGATCACCACCGGAATGAGAGGCGCCAGGGAGAGAGAACGTCGAGGCGCTCTCCTCGGCAGCGCGCTGGGCCCGGGACTCCTCCGCCAGGACAACGCGGGAGAGGACGGTGTCGAAGGGCATGGTGGACGCCTGGTCGCCGAGGACGACACAGATGGTGTCGAGCCGCTTATCGAGGCCATGAAGGAATTGGGTGGTAAGGTCCACCTCTTTGACGGCGTGGTCGATGTCGGCGAGGCCGTCGGTGAGCAGCTTGATGCGACGAGCATACTCGGTGACGGAGAGATCGCCCTGCTTCAGATTACGGTACTGGCGGTTGAGGACCATGAACCACGCAGCCCGATTGGCGAGGAAGAAGTCCTGGATCTTGGTCCACAGGGCGTAAGTTGCGGTGGCGCCGACGACGTGGTCGATGAGGGGATCGGCAAGGGTGGCGTAGATCCAGAGCACCACATGGGCGTCCAGCTCCCTGTACTGGGCATCGGCGTTGGGTGGAGGAGGGTGCTCGATGAGGTAGGTGACGCCGTAACGAACAAGAACAAGAAGAAAGAAGGACTTCCATTTGTGGTAGTTGTGGTCCGCCGGATTGAGGAGAAACTTGATATGATTGGAGATATGATCGAAGAAGATGGGGTGGCGAGGGGCTGGGGCGGGCGGCGCAGGAGGTGAGGAGGTGAAGAGAGGGGCGAACTGAGAGGGACCGGTGCTGCCAGAGGCGCCAGAGAAGAGGAACGGGGTGGAGCCCGGCGAGGTCGCCAAAGAGGTGGCCGGAGCAGTGGCCGAGGACGAGAGAGAGCCCGGCGAGGTCGCAGTCTTACAAGGACGAGGAGCCGAGCGAGGTCATGGCGACAGAAGAGGAGCCGAGCGAGGTCATGGCGACAGAAGAGGAGCCGAGCGAGGTCATGGCGACAGAAGAGGAGTGCCTGGAAACTGATACCAAGTTGGAGAATATTTCTGTATCTCTATTATTGATCAAGTGTTACAAGGTATAGGTTATATACACTGGGGCGCGGCCCGAGTCATTAGGCACGCAGGCCCTTGATCCTAATTACATGGGCATGCATATAAGGCCCATTACAACACAACTCAACACCAGCATGTGCAGCCTCTTGTAGCGCAGCCGGAGGACGTCGGGCACCGACATGGCGTCGAACTCCTCCTCGAGCTCGCCGCCGTTCACGATGTCGGCCTGCGGCAGCCGCGCGTCCATGCAGGCCGGCGCCCGCGGCCGGAACAAGTAGTACCACACCCCAATGAGGAAGACGTAGAACGGCGCGGTCGGCACCACCAGCTCGGGGTACCACACGAGGACGAGGTAGAGCACGTGGAGGAGGACGGTGGTGGAGGGGTTGCGCCAGCGCCGCATGCCGTCCAGCCACCGCTCCAGGCCAACGGCCCAAGCGAGCACCCCCATGATGCGGAACCAGTTGGCCTTGGCGCGGCGCACGCTCCAGGTGTGCGTGTCCGCGTCGAGCATGTAGCGTGTGGAGATCTACAGTGGGCGCGAGGCTTCTTTGTTTTTGTTGATTCGTCGGCGGCGGCATTTGTTTCTTTTGTATTTTCTCTTTTTTTTTCTTAGCGTGTCTGTGCTGCTTTCGTCTCGGCATCTATAGTTGGTTGTATCAGAAAAAAAAACTTTTGTCAGCATTGGTTGGTAGGAAATCAAGGTGGCGGGGCCCACAGTTAAAATCAGGTGGGAGACAATTCGTGGAAGGTTTACGTAACAAGCGTAGGTGTAGAATTATTCGACGAAAAAAGCCCAAAAAGGAACTAGACGGCATTCGATTCATGGTGACCGACACGACACACATCGGCGGCCAGATTTGTTGCAGTTGCGCACACGCGCACGCACGTCTGTGTTTGCTTCCGATCGATCGTCCAAGGGTGGATGGCGTGCACCGCTATGCTTTTAGGCTCGTCGACGTACGTACGTGGCGCATCAGTCACCACGTCGGCCGGTGAGAGGGGTCAGGTGGCGCCTTTGTAGTAGCCACAGCCAGGATGAACTGCCACCGGGGCGCTACCACCACGCATGGCCTGCGGCTCTGCGCACCATCATCTCTTTACATTCCCCACATCTTTCTGAAGCCAGATTTCACTTTCAGAAGGAGTTGTCCCTTTGACAGAGCATCAAACCCGTTTTGTTCTCCCATTTTCATCCGTCAGGGATCGATCATTTGACCTCCCGGGCAACCAAGCAAATGAAGTTACCGCACGCACGCGCGCCAGAGAAAAGCCATGGCGGCAGTGTGAACTAACAGACGGCGACGGCAGCAGAATCCGCAACAGGAGAACACATCACCAAGCGCGCAGAGAAAAGCAAGCAGCAGACAGACGAGATTCTGCGCGGGCAAAGCGAGAGCTTCCATGTCAAGAAAGCCACCAGCTTCGGGATCATCCATCTCCCTCCGTCCGCCTCACTCTAGCTCAGATTCTCTGGCTCGATCGCTCCTCACAAAGCAAAGCACACCGCCACCGGCTACCTACGTGCTCCCTCCGAAAGCGAAAGCATTTGGAAACCACCACCACCCCCGTCAACACCATAAGGAACCTCATTCCATTTGATCGACCCCTTCGCTTTCCCATCATCACCACCACGGCCACCGACTCCCGAATAATCCCTCTTCCTCCATTGCCTCGCTTTGGCTCAGATTCTCTCGCACGTACGCTCCATGGTTCTACCTAGCTAGCTCCTCTCTCACTGCTCACTCCAAAAGCAAAAGCACTCGGAAACCACCACACCCCTCCACGCCATAAGGAACCCTATTCCATCTGATCGCTCGCTCGCTTTCCCATCGTCGGCGCCGCGCGAGAGAGCGCCTCCATCGCCGAGCTCGCTGCCATGGCGGACGGGGGGCCGCCGCACGCGCACGGGCAGATGGTGCGCAGGCTGGCGGTGGAGGTGGTGGACGCGCGGGACCTGGTGCCCAAGGACGGGCTCGGCACCTCCAGCGCCTACGCGGTGGCCGACTTCGACGGACAGCGCAAGCGCACGCGGACCGTGCCGCGGGACCTCAACCCGCAGTGGCACGAGCGCCTCGAGTTCGCCGTGCCCGACCCGGCCGCCATGCACGCCGAGTCGCTCGACGTCTCGCTCTACCACGACCGCCGCTTCAACCCCTCCGGCGGCGGCGCCGGGGGCGGCAAGAACCACTTCCTCGGCCGCGTCCGCATCTACGGCTCCCAGTTCTCGCGCCGCGGCGAGGAGGGCATCGTCTACTTCCCGCTCGAGAAGCGCAGCCTGCTCAGCTGGATCCGCGGCGAGGTCGGCCTCAAGATCTACTACTACGACGAGCCGGCCGTGCCGCCCCCGCCGCCGCCGGAGGACCGGCCGCCCGAGGGGGCTGACAACGCGCCGCCGCCCGAGGTCCCGCCGGAACAGCCCAGGGAGCTCCCACCTGAGCTCCCAGAGCCGACGGAGGCCGCCGTGGAGGTGCAGCAGCCGCAGGCGCAGCCTCCGGTCATCATCGTGGAGGAAGCTCCCATGCACGGGCCACACGGTCCCATGATGCCGCCGCCCATGATGCACGGCCACATGATGCCGCCGCCGATGCATGGGCCACACGGCCCGATGATGCATGGTCCGCACGGTCCCATGATGCACGCCCGGATGATGCCACCGCAGCCAGAGCCTGAGCCGGAGCCGCAGCCGCAGCGTGAACCAGGGCCGGGGCCCGACGGGGCAGAAATGTACCCGCCTGAGCTCCGCAAGGAACGGATGGCGTCGAGCAACGGGCATGTCCGCGTCCCCCGACACCCGAGCGGCGGCTTCGGGCCTGATTACTACACGGCCGCCTCTCCCCGCGTCATCTCCGGGCGGTTCGCGTCCGCCGGCGAGGCCGTCGAGCCGGTGCAGTCGACGTACGACCTGGTGGAGCCGATGCGATACCTCTTCGTGCGCATCGTGCGGGTGCGCGGCATCCGCGCCTGCGAGGGCCCCTACGTCAAGATCCAAGCCGGCCCGCACTGCCTCCGCTCCCGGCCGGGCCGCGACGTCTCCGGCACCGGCAGCCCCGAGTGGAACCAGGTGTTCGCCGTCAGCCATGCGAAGCCGGAGCCGACGCTCGAGATATCCGTCTGGGACGGCGGGGCGCCATCTCCGGCGGACGCCTTCCTCGGCGGAGTGTGCTTCGATCTCTCCGACGTGCCCGTCCGCGACCAGCCGGACGGACCGCTGGCGGCGCAGTGGTACCGGCTCGAGGGCGGCGAGCCGGGCATGGTCACAGGGGACATCATGGTGTCGGTGTGGATCGGCACGCAGGCCGACGACGTGTTCCCGGAGGCCTGGAACACCGACGCGCCCTACGCCGCCTACACCCGCGCCAAGGTGTACCAGTCGCCCAAGCTGTGGTACCTGCGGGCGTCGATCATCGAGGCGCAGGACCTGCGCGTGCCGACGCCGCCGCCGGGGCTGCCGTTCGACGTGCGCGTCAAGGTCCAGCTCGGCTTCCAGTCGGCGCGCACCCGCCGGTCGGTGGCCAGCAGCAGCGGCTCGGCGTTCGCGTGGTCCGAGGACCTCATGTTCGTCGCGTCCGAGCCGCTGGACGACACCCTCGTCCTGCTCGTGGAGGACCGGTCGATGATCAAGGAGCCTGCTCTGCTCGGCCACGCCACCATCCCCGTGAGCTCCGTCGAGCAGCGCCTCGACGAGCGGCAGATCGTCGCGTCAAGATGGTTCAATCTCGAGGGCGGCATGGGTCATGGAGACAGCGGGGATCAGCAGGGACAAGCACCTCCAGGGTTCTACTCGGGCAGGCTGCACCTTCGACTCTCGCTGGAGGGAGGATACCACGTGCTCGACGAGGCGGCGCACGTGTGCAGCGACTACCGGCCGACGGCGAAGCAGCTGTGGAAGCCGCCGGTGGGCGTGCTGGAGCTCGGCATCGTCGGAGCGTGCGGCCTGCTCCCCATGAAGACGAAAGGAGGGTCCAAGGGCTCCACGGACGCCTACTGCGTGGCCAAGTACGGCAAGAAGTGGGTGCGCACGCGCACCGTCACCGACACCTTCAACCCGCGCTGGAACGAGCAGTACACGTGGCAGGTGTACGACCCGTGCACGGTGCTCACCGTCGCCGTCTTCGACAACTGGCGCATGTTCGCCGGCGCCGGCGACGAGCGCCAGGACTACCGCATCGGCAAGGTGCGCGTGCGCGTCTCCACGCTCGAGACCAACCGCGCCTACACCGCGTCCTACCCGCTGCTCGTGCTGCTGCGCCCGGGGCTCAAGAAGATGGGCGAGGTGCAGCTCGCCGTGCGCTTCTCGTCGCCGGCGCACCTCCCCGACACCTGGGCCACCTACACCTCGCCGCTCCTGCCGCGCATGCACTACCTCCGCCCCATCGGCGTCGCGCAGCAGGAGGCGCTGCGGGGCGCGGCCGTGCGCACCGTGGCAGCATGGCTGGCGCGCTCCGAGCCGCCGCTCGGGCCGGAGGTGGTGCGCTACATGCTGGACGCGGATGCGCACACCTGGAGCGTGCGCCGCGCCAAGGCCAACTGGTTCCGCATCATGGGGGTGCTCGCCTGGGCCGTCGGGCTGGAGCGGTGGCTCGACGGCGTGCGGCGCTGGCGCAACCCCTCCACCACCGTCCTCCTCCACGTCCTCTACCTCGTCCTCGTCTGGTACCCCGAGCTGGTGGTGCCCACCGCGTCGCTCTACGTCTTCCTCATCGGCGTCTGGTACTACCGGTTCCGGCCGCGGGCGCCGGCCGGCATGGACGCGCGGCTGTCGCAGGCCGACACCGTGGACGGCGACGAGCTGGAGGAGGAGTTCGACGCCGTCCCGGCGCCCGACGTCCTCCGGCTACGGTACGAGAGGCTGCGCACGCTGGCCGGGCGGGTGCAGCGCGTCATGGGCGACGTCGCGGCGCAGGGCGAGCGGCTGCAGGCGCTGGTGAGCTGGAGGGACCCGCGGGCGAGCCGGATCTTCGTCGGCGTCTGCCTGGCCGTCGCCGTGGCGCTGTACGCGATGCCGCCCAAGATGGTGGCCGTGGCGAGCGGGTTCTACTACCTCCGCCACCCCATGTTCCGGGACCCGATGCCCGCCGCGGCCGTCAACTTCTTCCGCCGCCTGCCCAGCCTCTCTGACAGGATGCTATGAGATTGGTGCCGGCTCCAATGTTCTTTCTTTCTTTTTTTTCGTTGCCGCAATAAACGTACGTACTATAGTGTGCGATAGGAATATACTCTATATCGGGGGAGAGAAAAAGTGTAGAAATAACACAATGATGATTGTATTCATAAGCATAGAAAACACATTATTAAAGACAATAGTTTATTTGATTGTGACAGCAATTGCTGCATAATTTACATGTGCCACGTTTTCATAGTCGCAAAAAGCATGTCGCCAAGGACTCCGATTAATTCAATTTTGCTAAAGCACATCTTGTGCCATTGATCGTACGGGAAGATTCATGTGCTGCATACCACTCCTTCATCTCCTTGAAATTAGGGGCGCGTGCGCGGAAATGGTTACGCCACGGCTAGTGGGGAAAGTGGGGGTGCGATGCCTCGAAGGGGGGGGGGGGGGGGGGGGTGATGCCTCGATCCTCGCCCTAGAAATCCGCCACGTGTTACACTATACCTGCGCGTGGCCGTTGCGGGAGCCGTTGATCCAGAGATCTATGGTTGAAGAAACATGAAAAAAGTATCACCAGCATCGACAAGGATGGATGGCAAGACGACTCCATACCGACCCCAAAGTTTATGGCGCGTTCAACGGCGAACCAGTCTCTCTTTCAGCACTCATCAATAGGCTGAAAACAAGCCAAATATGAATGCAATCTTAGACATGTTTGATGCAAGCTTGTGCCAGGAAACTAAACAAGGTTGTAAACAAGGAGAAAGTCAACATTAAACATTGCCAATCCAATCTATATCAAGGCAAACAAGAAGTTACATAAAACATTTAACATATGTGAATGAATATTTATACTTCACAGCTATACTGAACTTGAGGAGGCAATGGCTTTGGTCCCAATCGCAGCCATCTCCTTAACATTCCTTAGTCAATTTTTAAAGTCCACGCAAAAAAAAAAAATGCTCCAGTCCTCAATATGATCAAACACAGTGCCAACGACTGAGGAAAGACGTTACATCAAATATATACAAGAGTGTTCATGGTAGCTGCTGCTTCTATCTAATTTTCACGGGTTGTCTGCTCCGCTAGCAACCTGGCAAGGTCATTGGCTAAATTATTCCACATACCCAATCCAAACAAGGTCCTTCAGTCTAAATTGGACTATAACACCGATTAACAAGCATTTCTATACAGATTTGCTATTTTACAGTCGAGTGTTTTTCAATTCGTTATCATTCAAATCTCTGTCCGTTCGTTCTCGCGTGCAGATTCACGCTAGGAGATGCATTTTCGGGTTCGTTTTATTTCTGGGCGCGGTTTTGCTTCCGTCCCAGCCCGTTACCGCCGCCCGGTCTGGCACCGATTGTTTTTTATTTCTATTTTGGGGTGTCGTTTCCCCGTTGTACATGCCCTGAGGGAGAGGAACAGGCGCTCGTGCAACAGAGTAGAGGGTGCGATTCTGTTTGTTTATGTCGATTCCGAGTTTCCCCACCGCTCGATCTTGATTTCTCCTCCCTTTCTCTTCGATCCATGGCTGCCGCGGTTGGTTGCTCTCGTATTTCTCCCTCCCCCGTCTGATTTTGGCTTGTTTATGCCTATCTAGCTTCCAGATGTAGGTGAGTTTTTTGTTAGGATTCATCATAGGTGTATGTTGCTGCCATTTTGTTGTAGGTTTTGTTGCTCTTTGTAGTTTTAGCTATTGGTTCTGGATACTGGCATGCGTAGTCCGCCATTGCTCCCCCTCTGCTCGCCTAGGATGTATGATTTCTTCTGTTGGTGCTAGGTCATCTGGTGTAGGCGCTGGTAGGTGGCTCGATTTTGTAGGTTGGTTTAGATCTAGGTCATCAGATGGGTGTTTCGGTGGTTACGGTTGGTGATTTGCGCTGGTAGGTGGTCTCTGTTTTGGTCTTGTTGCTCTTGTTGTTCCTGAACCCTCTTGAAAATTTGTTATAGATGTATAGCTTTTGGTAGGTTAGATGTAGGTGTAAGTTTCCCTGGTTGAGGGTTTTCTCCGTGCATCATATTTACTGAGTTAGCTCTGCTTTTTGATGATTAATACGTTTTTCTGGTGCATTTCCATGATTTCATTTCACTGTAATCCCTTGTGTTCTAAGCCCTGTAGGTGTTCCTCTGTGTACTAGCACTGTAGTTTTTCCTTATTTCTAGCACTGTAGTTTCCCTTATTTTGTCAGTGTTTGATCATCTCACCGAATTCTGTGTGCTAGCTCTGTAGTGCTGATGTAGTAGAGTGTAAGCATAGGAATTACAGTGTAATTTAGCCCAGAATTACAGTGTAATTTAGCCCAGAATTTCAGTGTAATGTCCACGCTTACTTTTTGTAATTGCAGTGTAGTTTACCCTAGAATTGTAATTCAGCCCAGAATTTTTAAGCGTAATCCCAGTGCTTCATCTTTGTATTTACAGTGTAAACCTTATGCTTCATTTATGTAAGTGCAGTGTAATCTTCCGCAGAATTACAGTGTAATTTTGCCTAGAATTTCAGTGTAATCTTCCTTTGCAGTTCCTGTTTTATTTACATTTGTGATTCCCTAGTGTGATTATTCATTCCTTCACTGC
Organism: Triticum urartu; assembly: GCF_003073215.2. NCBI lineage: Eukaryota > Viridiplantae > Streptophyta > Magnoliopsida > Poales > Poaceae > Triticum > Triticum urartu. Next base: position 662,724,630 of record NC_053028.1, on the reverse strand, counting down.
CCGTGTGTACTAGCAGTGTAATATACCCCAGATTTTCACTGTACTTTGTATGCTTCAGGACTGTAATTGTTGCATGGTTACGCTGTATTATTTCACAGCTTTACACTGTAATTGTTGTAGGTTTTTCAGTTTTTGTCTGATAAATGACTTTCAAATGCTTCATCACTGTAATATACCCCAGATTTTTTCTTTAAATTATATGCATCAGAACTGTAATTGTTATATGCTTCAGATAGATTATATTGGCTTTTTGTTTGAGCTTACACTGTAGTATACCATAGTTCTACACTATAATTTGTATGGTTCGGCATTGTATTTGTTGTAGGTATTTGTGAGGTAGATTAGAGTGGATTTTACCTTTGAATTGGAGGGCTTACACTATAACTTACTGCAGATTTACACTGTAATTTGAATCTTCACCACTGTAATTGTTGTAGGGTTACAACATATTTGTCAGATAGATCACAGTTTGATTTACCTCTGATTTTGCAGTGTAATTAGCATGCTTTTAGGACTGCAATTCATGTAGTTTCTTGCTTTTTATTTTCTTCTTTTCTTGTGCTAGTGTGCCTCTGTTGCAGTAGTATTGAGTGAGGTCCTGTTTTAGGTTGATGATTGTTTTGGTGTTCTTTCTTGATTTGTCTAGTAGATAGTGTTGCATTAGTTGTTCATGTGTATTCTTTAATGAAGTGTATGGAGAGTTTTTTCTTCTATTTTACTTCTTTTCTTTTTCCTCCTTCATGTATTCTGTTTATAGGTTTAGTTTAATGAGTAACCTGCGGAAAGTCTCTCATCAGGATGTTCGGTTAGTATCATCTCTTGAGAATGCAGATTCTGTGGGTGAACCTATTGTGCCTACGGTAGTTATTTATTTCTTCTTATCTAGCTTTATTTTATTGTTCTTAGTTATTGAGATTGTTTTATTTAATTTTAGTCTGTTGACTTTTTAAATTTTTTTGCAGGAACTATCTGGTGATGAAGGGGGGTTTGACAAAGCTCTTTTGAAGTTCTATCTGAATCAAGTGTGTTTTTCTTTTCTTGTACTATTTTTCATTTTGTTTTGTGTATTTTCTTTTGGGTGACCTTTGTGTTTTTGTCATTTCAGAAAGTAAAATGCTCGAAGAGGAAATTATCATCTGCTTCCATGTTGATTAGCCCATCTCCTGAGTGTACCTGCAAGGAAAAGGGCAATTTGTTTTCTATAGTTGTACTTTTCTCTGATTGGTAGCTCTGTGGTATTTGAATTTTGATTTTACCTTGAATATAATGTCGGAATGTAGAAGGGCGATGAAAGAAAATGTGTCCTGCGGCATATTTGTTGTGAGCTTTTATTATTATTTATATATTTAGAATGTTCCTATAGTGTCTTGCAACATATCCTGAAACAAATGTGCAACCACATTTAGAATGAGTTCTTCCTGTGACGATCCAGTAGATCCTCTTCGGTTACTATCCTTATCATGCTCCTCATCTTGTATATTTGAACAAAAAATGTCAGTACCAACATAATATTGAGCAACAAACCGTTTAGATATAGATGGATTTTGCTGGGTACTTAAACCGGTGTACTTTATGTATTTTTGCTGCCAATAGTTGGGGTATTCCCAGTGTATCCTCGGAACTAACATGGTACATTATTGTGAAGTAGCTCTGAAGTTTCATTGTAATTTATTGGTTTTTTACAGCATAACTTCATCACTGCAAATCCCTGCATAATTTCATTCTAATTCCCTGTGTATTTTATCTGTATTTTTCAAGGGTATTGCATTGTAAGCACTTTCACTGTAATTCTTGGGTATTACAGTGTACGCCATGAGTACTTGCTGTGTAATTCCTATTTGTATGTATACTGTATTTAATAGAGGTTTTACAATGTAATTCTTGCTCACTTGCACTGTAATTACAAGCTTAGAATTCTTGGGTTTCACACTTTAGTTCCTGCTCACTTACACTGTAATTTAGTGTAAGCGCAACTGGTTTTACAAGTGTAATTCCTTATGTTCTTGCAGTGTAATTACTGTGTATGTACAATGTAATTTATAGGGGGATTTACACAGTAAATCTTGGTCACTTTCAGTGTAAGTCTTGGGTATTTTCAGTGTCATCCGTTTTTACTTGCATTGTAATTAGTTTCTGCTACTGAATGTTTCTGAAAATTACCCTAGATTTTACATTGGAACTACCTCAATATTTAGAGTAATTTCCATGTTCATGTCACTGTAACTGCTACATGTAGCATGCAAAGGTTATGTAATTTCCCAGATTTACACCTGCTGTTGATCTGTCTCTTGTATTTACACTGTTTTTACCCCCCTTAAATTGGAACTACGGCAGAATTTCAGTGTAATTTCCATGTTCATGTCATTGTAATTGCTACATGTAGCTTGCAAAGTTCATGTAATTTCCCAGATTTACAGTTTGCTGTTGATCTATCTCTTTTGTAGATGAATAAACTTCCTCCTGATTTGTTCATGCCAGAGGTGAAGAGAATGAAGGGGGTGAACAATTGGAGTAGGAGTGTTGCTGACCTGTGGATCGTCCTATTTCAATTGGAGTAGGAGAGTTGTATCTAGGTGAACCGGGTCAGAGATTAGCCCGAACCGTTTTCTTTCAAATACAAATCATACAGTTGTCGTGGTGGAGTGTTGGACATACAGGTGTCAGCTGTTTATTTGTCTGGAAATTTGAATGTTCTCGAATTAAAAAACAGTCAAATGCTAAATAGACAGTCCCTTTCTATAAAGGCCTGTCACCACCGTAACACTTGCAGAAGGTAAAAGCCTCCTTATTAAAAATGAAGTAATAAACATCACCAAGAATGTCTTGTGTATTATATCAAGACCCTCACATTTTGCAGTCGAAAGACAAAATTTTGACAAGTCACGAGAATCTTTGCTAGAAATTTTGGCAGCATAACGCGTGAGAAGAAACACACTACAATTGCTGCACAACCATGTCTGCCATTTTGTATTTCACGTTGAAGGAGAACACTGTGCCATTACAGAAACTTGGCCATCAGCTAAAAAATTCTAGTTTAACACTACAGAGAGGCTGCACAATAGCCAGTCTGTTACACCAAGCCGTCACTTCTCAACAATGCATCATGTATCATGCTTCACTCACTATAAGATAACATTTTGCTCTTGGTGACACCTCTGCGTTGAGCTCGGAAAACCTTCCTCTTCCCACGCTGACCTGACCTGGCGACCAAAGTTGAGCTTAAAATAAATTTTATTTGGAGGACTACCTTCTCTTGCCTTTCACAGGTAGCAACTCTTCGTTTTAGCAAAACAAAGAAAAGAACTGATAGCACATGTTAATTTGCATCCCAAACAAACTAAGCAAGGAACTATGGAGTATGTTCTTCTTATGCCACACAAGCTTTGCATTGTTTTAGTAACGTACCCGATCAAAAGGATGAAAGAATATCATCTACTCTAAGTAGACACTGGCAACTATAAACAACACAAACCCAAAAGCCATGATCACACAAGCTCGGCTCGGCTCATTCCCGCAACTCGCGCCGCGCCGCGCCGAGTCCAATGAGATTGGTGATGTGTCCAATGTTCTTTCAACGTAATGTACGTACTATAGTGTGCGATAGGAATATACTCTATATCGGGGGAGAGAAAAAGTGTAGAAATAACACATGATGATTTGTATTCATAAGCATAGAAAACACATTATTAAAGACTTATATGATTGTGACAGCAATTGCTGCATAATTTACATCTACCATGTTTTTATAGTCAGTCGCAAGAAGCTTGTCGCCAAGGACTCCGTTAATTCAGTTTTGCTAAAGCATGTCTTGTGCCATTGATGGTATGGGGAGATTCATGTGCTGCATACCACTGCTTCACCTCCTTGAAATTAGGTGCGCGCACACGGAAACGGTTACGCCACGGCTAGTGAGGAAAGTGGGGGTGCGACGCCTCGATCGTCGCCCTAGAAATCCGCCACGTGTTGCACTGTACCTGCGCGCGTTGCCGTTGCGGGCGCCGTTGATTCAAAGATCTACGGCTGAAGAACAAGGATGTCGGAACCCTGAAGAAACATGAAGAAAGTACCACCAGCACCGACAAGGATGGATGGCAAGATGACTCCATACCGACCCCAAAGTTCATGGCGCGTTCAATGGCGAACCAGCCTCTCTTTCGGCACTCATCAACAAGCTGAAAACAAGCCAAATATGAATGCAATCTTAGACATGTTTGACGCAGGCATATGCCAAGAAACTAAACAAGGTTGATAAACAAGGAGAAAGTCAACATTAAACATTGCCAATCCAATCTATATCAAGGCAAACAAGAAGTTACATAAAACATTTAACATATGTGAATGAATATTTATACTTCACAGCTATACTGAACTGGAGGAGGCAATGGCTTTGGTCCCAATTGGAACCATCTCCTTAACATTGCTCGGTCAATTTTCAAAGTCCACGCAAAAAATGCTGCAGTCCTAAATATGATCAAACACGGTGTCAACGACTGAGGAAAGATGTTACATCAAATATATACAAGAGTGTTCATGGTAGCTGCTGCTTCTATCTAATTTTCACGGGTTGTCTGCTCCGCTAGCAACCTGGCAAGGTCATTGGCTAAATTATTCCACATACCCAATCCAAACAAGGTCCTTCAGTCTAAATTGGACTATAACACCGATTAACAAGCATTTCTATAAAGGCCGGTCACCACCGTAACACTTGCAGAAGATAAAAGCCTCCTTATTAAAAATGAAGTAATAAACATCACCAAGAATGTCTTGTGTATTATATCAAGACCCTCACATTTTGTAGTCAAAAGACAAACTTTTGACAAGTCACGAGAATCTTTGCTAGAAATTTTGGCAACATAATGCGAGGGAAGAAACATACTGCAGTTGCTGCACAACCATGTCTGCCATTTTGTATTTCACATTGAAGGAGAACACTGTGCCATTACAGAAACTTGGCCATCAGCTAAAAAAAATCTAGTTTAACACTACAGAGAGGCTGCACAATAGCCAGTCTGTTACACCAAGCCGTCACTTATCAACAATGCATCATGTATCATGCTTCACTCACTACAAGATATCATTTTGCTCTTGGTGACGCCTCTGTGTTGAGCCCGAAAAACCTTCCTCTTCCCACGCTGACCTGACCTGGCCACCAAAGTTGAGCTTAAAACAAATTTTATTTGGAGGATTACCTTCTCTTGCCTTTCACAGGTAGCAACTCTTCGTTTTAGCAAAACAAAGAAAAGAACTGACAGCACATGTTAATTTGCATCCCAAACAAACAAAGCAAGGAACTATGGAGTATGTTCTTCTTGTGCCACACAAGCTTTGCATTGTTTCAGTAACGTAACCGATCAAAAGGATGAAAGAATATCATCTACTCTAAGTAGACACGGGCAACTATAAACAACACAAACCCAAAAGCCATGATCACACAAGCTTGGCTCGGCTCATTCCCGCAACTCGCGCCGCGCCGCAGCGAGGCGGGCGGCGGAGGAGGAGTGCGCAAGGGCCTCTTCTAGTTTCAAGCTCCAAACACATGTGGAAAAGAAACCCTTATAAGGAGGTCCAACTCCTCTCCAACTTCCGAGGTGGGACTAAACTTCTCACTACACCTAGTGCCAACTAAACCCACATGTCCCTTAGAGATTTTCAGAAATTGTTAGACGGCCTCTAGGCCCACCCTAATATTTCAACAGGTCTCATTCCAAGAAATTATAATGTTCAAGCTGAACATAACACAAATGTTTTCCACAAGCAGGGCCGGCCATATGTTTCGAAAGGCCCTAGGACGAACTTGACGACATGGGCCCCTTTAGTGTTTAAATTTTCAGTTTGCTTTTTTTTTCAGCACCCGACAAATGCTTCTTAGAACACATTGTAAGGCAGGCTAATGTAGTAATGTTCTAAAATTATGAACAAAAGAGGATACAAAGAATTAGAAACTTATGCATTAGAACCCTAGGCATTAATAGGACACAAAATTTCAGGATGGACGGATACGTATTTTGTAAAAAGTCTAAATTAGAAATTTTTACATTAAAATGCCAATCATGTACACTATCAAAACCTAATTATGTACACTGAAACGAGGGGACGAATCATGGATGTATACGTACGTACTTGTGATTTTCTGAAAGACCGGACGAACTCGCTGCCACCCGATGCCGGATGGCCGGGTCGTCGGCACGGGCGCACAACGCAACAGCAGGCTGCCAGCCTGCCACACGCAGCGGCGAGAACGAACAAGGCACCCCTGATCCTGAATCCCGAGCGTCCGAGGCGCCGAGCGATGGTTTGAAGACAAACAGACGAAACATACACACCCGCAAAAAAATAACAGACGAAAGAACTGACGAAGCGAAGCGTAGCGGATTGATTTGGATTTTTTTTAAGAAACAGCTGATTGATTTGATTAACGTGTTTTCATCCGGCATTTCCTATTTGGCGCCACAGGCGCCAGTTAACGTGCATTTTCATTAACTGGCGCCTGTGGCCTCTGTAAATGGGCCAGCCCATCTAGGCGCCGGTTAACATTTTTTGTGAAAATTCTATGAACTTTTAGAAATTTCAACAGTTTTTTCCTGATTTATGAACTTTTTTAATATCGACGAACATTTTTGAATATTGATGAATTTTTTTGAAATTTGATGAACACCATTTTGAAAATGGATGAACTTTTTTTTTCAGTTCAACGAACTTTTTCTAAAAATACATGAACTTTTTTTGAATTTCTATGAACTTTTTCAAATTTAATGAACTTTTGCTAAATTGGATGAATTTTTTTTCAATTTGAATGAACTTTTTTTCAAATTGATGAAACTTTTTTAAAGATATGAACTTTTTTTCAAATGGATGAACCTTTTTTCTTTAAATGTATAAACCCTTTTTGATTTCATATTTTTATTTTCGTAACAAAAAATAAAAAATAAACTCGGGCAGCACGCTAGTGGGCCGGCCCATGCTTGCAGCGCTGCAGGCGCCGGATCGTTAACGGGTGCCTGCAGCGCTGCATAGGAGCTCCCTTTTCATCTGGGCAGCCCTGCCTGGCAATTCGCTAGCCGTCTGGGCCTAGCTTATATTTCCTTTTTTTCTATAATTTTTTCCCTATCTAATTTTTTGCTGGCCTACCAGATCATGCCTATGTTTCATGTCCAGACATTTCTCCAGCACAATTAACAAGCAGCAATAAATAGAGCACATATTGCAATGAACTTCACAAGACAAAGTCCAATTGAATATATTTCGCTATCATCAACCAATTAAGGAGCTCCAGTCCAAGAAAATCATCAGGAATTATAACCTTTAACCTTTTTTTTAAATCCATACGATGCATTAGTCTGATAAGATAAGAGTTCAACAAGTTGTTCCAAACACAAACAAGATGACAAAAGGGAACAAACCTCCCTTATTGATCATAATAGAAAATGAGACCAAAGTTATAGGCAAAGCTCATACAAAAGTACTATAGGATAGAACTTCCACCAGAGAAGAAGAAAAGCACTTCTTTCACAGCAGAAATAGAAGCACCACGCCGCCTCTCACTCTTCAGGATGCAATTACCAAGACACCTTCTGAAGCTTTTCATCACTGACATAGATACTGTCGAAGAACTTACTGATGTCCTTTTCTTCACAGGCCAGGCAATTCTATTTCTTCAAATATGGAAGGAAAACATGAAAACAATGATGAGCACTTTAGCATGGCATAATTAAAAGAAAAAGAGTTTATAGTGCTGAAACCTGAAAGAGGACACGTAGTTATAATAACAATGGTTAACTATTAGCATGTACCATTCTAATTGAAAACAAAATCATTGTTTCAAAAATAAAATAAAATACCTACATACAGTGTGTATTCCATTAGAAACAAACAACTAGTCACAGTGCAAGAGGTTGATAAGGAAAGCAATAGCAAAATCATCTTAACGAGGATAGGAAAACAATTCATAAACTCAAGCTTGCTGGTTATAAAACATAAGATCAAGAACAGTCACATATATACACAAAATGCTTTAGCTAGCATACATACTTACATACTAATTCAAATATGCAGCATCATTCTGAAAACAATAAACCACCACATACAGAATCGCTTGAGGTTCATGATTAAAAGCAATAAAATCGAGCTAACTCATGATGTAAAATCATGTAATGCAACTAAGAAGAAATGCATTGTCTCTCTAACCTGCAGATTTGTTAAGGGGTGATAATAAACTTGTGTAAGAGCAAAATCTTCATCATGAAATAGCAAAGAAAAACATGCACAGGCTCAAGGATGCTGGCTATAAAATAGGATATCAAGAAACAAAATTCACATAGGTAACGACATGCTTCAGGGTACAGACAAAACATTCATTATGCAGCAACATTTCAGTAAAACTAGACGCTCTCTTTAAGGACATATATCTAGCTTGATGTTCATAGTCAAAAGGGAGGTAATTCATGATTTATGGTAACATGATGCAACTAAGAAGAAAAGCAACGACTCTAAGCCTGCTAAATCAGAGCAGTGTGGCAAGAAGCAAACAAAGAAAAAAGGGCCACAACTAAATTACGTAAATAATAAAATCAAACTATGAAGCATCAGACAAGTTATGCGATAAATATGAAGGAAATGCATAGCTAGCTAGGCAGGGCGCAAGAGAACTATTCCATTTCATACTGTCCTTGAGGACAATGATGGTGGGAAGTTGGTGTATATGGGCCCACATGAGACATTTTTTTCTCACACACCCTCTCAAGCTTAAATGTCTTGACGTCTAGTGAGAAACATTCAGATTTCTCATAAAGCCTCTCAACCTGAAATGTCATGAAGTCGATCCTCACGTCTGACCTTAGTAGGAGCAAGTACCTCTCAGTTAGACGTATGATAGTATGGTCACCCTCAGCCAATGGGATTATCTTCTCTATCTGCCACTCATTCATATCGGTGTTCTGCTTCTGCCTAACAATATACTCTAGTGTGCCATCATTCGAATGAGTAATCAGTCCAAGCCTGCCTTTCCCTGCCTCCACAATACCAAAGCCTCCGCCCCTCCATCTTCTTCCGGCTGGCAAATCATCAACAGAAAACTCCATCCTCATGGTGTCAAGAACGAGCATAACTTCCCTTGGATAATTCTTCAGGCCGAATTCCGGCCCACACATCTTCCAGTACAAGCATCCATAGGCTTGATCACACGCTTGGAACAGACGTGATTCCAAAGATACGGGTGTCACACAACCTAACAAATTGCTCCAACCCTCTGATGCTATGGCTAGCCACTGTCCACTGGTTGAAGAATAAACGAATGCCATCGGCTTGGTCCTGCACTGTGCCATCCAGACTACACGGAATGACGTCTCTTCATCTTCCGGTTCCACTTCCCCTTCCTTGATGGCGGGGACGAGGACGACCTCGCAGCGGCGCTTCGGGGAATAAGTCAGATCAAGTGCGTCCCTCGCCAACAGGGCAAGGTCGTCAGGGATCCGGGGGAGGAGGCGGTATCGCCGGTGCAACGGGTCGCACACCGCAAGCTCCGGGAAGAGGACTGAGGAAGGAGAAGGAGAAGTCTGCGGCGCGAGCGACGACATCGGCGATGGGCGCCGAAGTGTGAGGCGGGAGCGCGGGGCGAAAGCCATGATAGTCCACGAAGCCGGGCGGAGTCTTTATATGAGGTACTAATCGTCTCTCTAGAAAATGGTCAGAATTTCAAAATTTGTTGATGCTTTAAAAATTGTTCAAAATAAAAGAAAAGGTTCTGAAATTGAAAAATTGTTCACCAACTTTCAAAATCAAGAACACTTTTTATATTCATGAAAATATTTCAAACTCATGATTTTTTTTTCAAATTAACGAACATTTTTCAAATTCATGAATAGATTTATAATTCGTTAACATTTTTTTAATTCTTGAACAATTTCACGAATGCACAATCATTTTTAAAATCCTCCACAAATTTTGAATTCACAACCAAATCCTTGAAAAATTTCGAATCCGTGAACATTTTTTATATGGGAGAACTTCTTTTAATCATGAACAATTCTGTAATTCAGTAACATTTTTCTCAATCCATAAACAGTTTGTAAAATTCATGAACTTTTTTGAATTCACGATTTTTTTAAACAGGCAGATTTTCCAAATTCATGATTTAAAAAATATAAATGATTTTTTTAGGATTTCTGGGGAAAATGAATGCTTTTTGTATTTTGATGTTGTTAAAAAGAAACAAAAGAAAAATGTCCAACTCCTCTCATATAAAAAATTTGTTGATGCTTTAAAAATTGTTCAAAATAAAATAAAAGGTTCTGAAATTGAAAAATTGTTCACCAACTTTCAAAATTCAAGAACACTTTTTATATTCATGAAAATATTTCAAACTCATGATTTTTTTTTCAAATTAACGAACATTTTTCAAATTCATGAATAGATTTATAATTCGTTAACAATTTTTTAATTCTTGAACAATTTCACAAATGCACAATCATTTTTAAAATCCTCCACAAATTTTGAATTCACAACCAAATCCTTGAAAAATTTCGAATCCGTGAACATTTTTTATATGGGAGAACTTCTTTTAATCATGAACAATTCTGTAATTCAGTAACATTTTTCTCAATCCATAACATTTTGTAAAATTCATGAACTTTTTTGAATTCATGATTTTTTTAAACAGGCAGATTTTCCAAATTCATGATTTAAAAAATATAAATGATTTTTTTAGGATTTCTGGGGAAAATGAATGCTTTTTGTATTTTGATGTTGTTAAAAAGAAACAAAAGAAAAAACCGCAAAATTGAACCTACGCTTGCGATCCATGGCATTGGGCTAGCCACCCGACGCTCACTATCGTTCCGTCCTTAATGCTCGCAAGCACGTTATTGGAGAGCAACTAGTCAAGGGGTGCCCCTTGCGAGAGACCCGCAAGTGTTATTTTTTTGGGTTGCGAGCGCGCCAAGTGGTGCGTCCAACTGTCGTCACGTGCCTTGTGCTGGGTTCTTCCTTGGGTTTTATAAAATTTTCTATACGCGTTTTTAGGTTATAGATGATCCCCTTTTTTTTACTTTTCAGTTTTCACCCGGGTTTCCCAGGATTTGGAGAACAAAAATGATTTTTTTGTGTGATCTTTCAGCTTCATAAGATTTTCTTCCACAAGAAGCACAACTGCGCCTCTTGGAAAAAAGGTGTTGTTTTGCTTCAACAAGAAGCGCTTCTTATGGAGGCACCGATTTGCATTAGAAACATAATTGTGCCTCTCGGAAAGAGAAAAAACATATTTTCATTTTTTTTTGCTTCCACTAGTATCACAGATTTACTTCTCATGGAGGCACAAATTTTCTTTCGCCAAAAGCACCGTTGTGCCTCTCTGAAAGGGAAAACACGTTTATTTTTTCTTTTTAGAGGCACATATTAGCTTAAGTGAGAAGCATAGTTGCGCCTCTTGGAAAGGGAAAAAAGTGAAAGTAATCGTGCTTCTGGTTCTGTTTTCTTTCTTTCGGCTTTTTTCGGGGTTTTCGTAAAAAAAAATTTGACGAAACCTATTAACATGAGATCTAATTTCGAAGCTCTCGACCTGAGAAATCCAACTGCGAAAAAGATTTAGGATTTGGACGTACAGCTCTAGATATAAAATATTTTGAATAAACGATTCAACGAAAAGGAAATTGACTTGTTGTGACAAGTGGCACACATGCAGTGCATCACTTGTTAGCGGTTGACAAGGTGCAAATGATTTGCATGGGGTACAAGACGATATAGCAGCTCGCACGCGGCGGCGCTTGGTGGCCCAATGTCCAAGTCAAGTCAAAGCCACGACTTTCATGGAACCAAGCCCTAGAGAAGGTTAATAGGCCTGGGAGGGCAGATCCTATATGACGCCCGCGTGCGTCCATTCATCGCTGCTTCGCTGAAGCGAAGCGAGCGAACGAGGCGCACGGGCCGGCCCACTTCGTTCGAGCGAGACCTGGTTTTGGGAACCTTCTAGTAGGTTCCTTGAACCGTTTTTTTTAGTTTTTCCGTTTTTCCTGTTTCTTTTTTTACCTTTTGTTTCCTTTTTCTGTTTCTGTTTTTGTTTTTGTTTCTTTTTTTAACTTTTGTTTCCTTTTTTCTGTTTCTTTCATTTTATCCTTTTTCGTTTTACTTTTGTACTTTGTTTTAAGAAAATTGTTTGAATTCCAAATTTTGTTCATGATTTCAAAATTTGTCCGTGGATATAAATTTTTGTTCACTTTTTTTAAAAATTTGTTTACAATTTTGAAATTGTTCAACATATATAAAAAAATGTTCAAAGTGTATTTAATATTTGTTCAATGTATATAGAAAAATTGTTCAATGTGTAGTTAAAAATAGTTCAACGTATATTACAAAAATGTTCAATGTAGATTTAAAATTTGTGCATAATATATCACAAAAATTTAGATTGTATAGTTAGAAATTGTTTGGCGTATTTTCACAAAAGTATATTTGAAGCGTACATCGCAAAATGTTCGATCACGTTTTAAAATTTTGTTGGAAAAAACGTCATTCATTTCTTGAAGGAATGATTAAAAGACAAATCTACCTCTATACATAATAGATACATTTGAGCGCTGTACTTTAACATATGGTCAGTCGCTAGTGCAGTGGCGAGCAAGGCTTGTTTGTGTCGATGTGTCTCGGGTTCGACTGTCGAACGCCACACCACATTTTTTTTCGTGGCATTTCTCTTTTAGGTTCGCTCGTGGGAATGGGCCGGCCCGTTTGGCGCGAATCCTTCTGCGGAAGCTGCTCGTTTTGACGCACGCGAGCGTCAGCTAGGAGCTCCCGCCTGGGAGGGTGTACATGGCCCTCTAGCGACGGGCCAACTCAGGCCTCAACCTCGCCGTCTCTCGTAGCACCCCTAGGCCGAGGGGCGCCACTGCCCGCTTTCACCCGCAGCACTCATACATGGGCCACGCATCCCACCTATCGTGATCGGTAGTTGGCCCCATCTCGGGTGTGTGCTGATTAGTTAGGGTTGTCTATTTTGTTCACAGTTTGCATTTGTTTCATGCTTTAGTTTTTATGTATGCTTGTATTTTGAAAAATTATATATATATATAATAAAAATCACTTTATAGACAAAAATGAAAATGTTAATCTCACATTTCAAAAGTATTAAACATGGATTGAAAAATGTGTCTAACGTATATGAAAATTGTATAATATATATGAAAAAATATATCAAAGAAAAAATGTAATCATGTATTTGAAAAATGGTTAAATGTTTATACAAAAATGTTGCTAATGTATAATTGTTTTACAATGTTGATGGGAAAAGTAGACATAGAAAATGTTTTAAAATTTGTTAATCATGTTATTGAAAATTTTAAATGTGTATATACAGAAATTATTCCTGGTGTACTTGAAAAATGTACTGTGCATATGAAAAAAGTGTCCATAAAAATATAAGTTTGGAAAAAAAATTAATCATGTATTTTAAAAATATTCGACATGTACACAAAAAATGTTTCATGTATTTAAATAAATGTGTAACATAGCTAATAAAATGTTACTATTAAATGTGAAAACAGAGAGAAAAAAACAGGTGAAAACCACAAAAACAAATAAAGGAAAACAAAGAAACCCCCAAAACAAGGGAAACACAAAAGGAAAGGGAAAAACTAAAATGGAATAAAATCCATGCAAAAGAATGGATAACAGTGAAATCTAAGAAAGATACAAAGAAAAACGAACACAACAAAACAAAAAGGAAAAAAAGAAATTAGAAAACCAAGTGAAGTTTAAGAAAGAAACAAAGAAAATCAAGGAAACATGAAAATAAATGAAAGGAAAAACACTGAAAGCCAATAAAAACTAAGGAACCCGATAAAAAACAAAGAAACCGAAAGAAAAACAAAAATAAAGAAAAATAAAAACTGCAGCGAAAACTACAAGCGCGTACGAGCGCCATTATTGAATGGACACGCGAAATCCTTCAATAAAGACGGTAGGTACTCGCATGATAAGCACAATATATAGTTCTTGCGGTAGAGGAAGAAGGCGCTTAAACAGGGCCTGTGACGCTTGTCGCTCGTCGGCTGGCTTATCTACACTTTCCTGACTTGGGTTTTTTGCGAGCTGACAGCTTGGTTGCCAACAAGTTGACTGTTGACTATTGATTTTTTTTCACAATATTGGAAAAAGTTCAAAAAAGGGAAAAAGTTAACAAATTTGGTAAAAAGTTTGGAAAATATAATATAGTTCACCAAAATTTAAAAAATAGTGAAATAAAAAATAACTTCGAAACAAAGTTCATCTAAATTGGAAAATAAATCAATAATACGAAAAAAACAGTTCATATTTTTACAAAGAGTCCAAAATATGTATTTTTTCTGCAAAATTTTAAATAAATAAGAAAAAAGGAAAAACTTAGGATTTCTTAAAAGTCGAATTTGTAAAAAAACACATTTCAGAAAAATAGAAAAATCAAATGAAAATAAATATATAAAGGGAAAACATAAAAGCAAACCAAAAAACTAGAGAAGACCCAATACAGTAAAACCAAAACGAAAAAAGAAAAATTCAGCTGGGAAACTTGGCGAATCCTATTTGATGCTTCAGGCACCCATTTGTAAAATACACAATAAGGGCCCATGCAGTTTTTTCTTTCCATGTTTTATATCCGCAAAAAAAGCTTGCGCTGCAGACGAATAGAAACAGCGACCTCCTATATTTTGTACACTGGTGTAAACACCGTGCCACCAAACAGAATCTGGTGATTTACAATCTTTTCTTCCTCTTCTTCGCACCTTTTTCCTTTTTCATTTTTATTTTTGTTCATTTTCTTTTTTCTTATTCCTTTTTTTGCCTTTTCATTTTCTGTATCTTCTTCTTCCTGGATCGATGAATTGTTTCAAACATGTGAACTTGTTCTTCAAATTGGTGATTTTTTTAAAATTCGATAAAGTTTTTCAAATTCTATGAAATTTTTCCAATTTTTGTGGACATTTTTAGATAATCCCTGAACTTTCTTTTTCAATTGTTGATGATTTTATTTAAAAAAATTATTAACAAATTTTCGAATTGATGAACTTGTTTCAAATTCAATGAACTATTTTTTATCAAAATCCACAAACTTTTTTGCTAATTTTGTGAACTTTTTTCAAATCAACGAACATTTTTTTTCAAAATCATGCACTTTTAAAAAACCGATTAACATTTTCTTCAAATTTGTGATTTTTTTTCTGAAAATGGATGAACTTTTTCCAAATTTTGCGATCTTTTTTCAGAAATCATTGAACTTTTTTTTAATACATAAACTTTTTTCTTGCAACTTCTTTTTTAATATGTGAACTTTCAAATGTGTTCACATTTTTTTAATGAAAAAATCACATCTTTTTCTAAAATGTATATGCAATAAATAGTGATGCTACAGTTTGTTCTGGTATTGTTCGCGTTTAAATCATTAATTAGCGCCTAGTAACTCTAGTGGTTAGGCAACGTGCATCGTATCTGAATGGCTCGAGCTCGAATCCTCGCAGGAGCTATGTTTTTGAGAAGTTTTTCGCGCTATAAGAGCAACTTTAATGGAGCGACCCGTTTTGTCCACGGTCGTCTGTTTGGATCGGCACGGACAGAAAAGACGGCCCAATGCGCCAATTCAAACGGACACGTGTCCGTTTTTCGTCCGTGGGTGACCTATTCCCGGTCCATTTTTGAGTCTGATTTGCGTCGGCACGGACATGCGACGGACGCGCGTGCGGTCGCCTACTTCTGTCCCTAGGCCTGCTGGTCTGTGACACATTGGCCTCCCTTCCCCGGCCAACAAGCAACCCTCGTCCCCCGCCTCCTCCGTCACCGACGCCGCCGCCTATTTTTGCGGCGACTTTTCCAGCTGCCGCCGCCTCCACATTCGCCCAGCAACACCGCCCCTGCCCCCAGCCGCCCACCGCCGCCGGTGAGCAAACTAGTTCCCGCCGCCGGTTTCCCCACCGCACAGCCGCCCCGCGACCAAGAAGACGCCTCGCCGGCCCCGCCACATACGACCGGCACGCTCGTCGGATGCCGTCACACTCGTCAGACGCCGGCAACGCAGCTAGCTGGTCTGTGGGCACCGCGTCTCCCCTCGCCGGCCGTCTCTTTCTTCGACGCCCGCAAGCTGTTCGACAGTTTGTCAATGTATGAAAATGGACTCCGCCGACGAGTTCTTTTTCCATAATTTCATTTGCGACTCCGACGATTCATCGTCCGACGACGGGGAGGAGATATTGGCTGTCGTGTTGGTCCATCACCACCTCAACAACCAGCGGGCGTTGTTCCGTGGCTCCATTCCGGGCCACCTTTCGGCATTGAATCGTAACCGAGAGAGCGGGCATTTCCTTCTCTGGAAGGACTACTTTGATACAACAAACCCATTGTTCAAACATCACAAATTTCGCCGCCGGTTCCATATGAGTAGGCATGTTTTCAACCATATTAGAGAGGGAGTGGTCGGCTATGATGACTACTTCGAGTGCAAAGAGGATGCCGTTGGCAAGATTGGTTTCTCCTCTTATCAGAAATGCACTGCTGCCATCCGAATACTTGCATACGGAGTGCCCAGTGATCTCATTGACGAGTATGTCCGTATGAGCGAGTCTACATGCCTAAAGTCCCTGTATAAGTTCTGCAAGGCTATGATTGCTGTATTTGGCCCTGAGTACTTGAGAGAGCCGACAGCTGTAGGTACAACCCGTTTGTTGGCGATGAATACTAGCAGGGGCTTCCCGGAGATGCTTGGCAGTATAAACTGCATGCACTGGGAGTGGAAGAACTGCCCTTCTACTTGGCAAGGACGGTATAAGGGACATGTCAGGGCTTGCACTGTCATACTAGAGGCCTCTGGCGTCTCAAGATCTCTGGATCTGGCACTCTTTCTTTGGCATGGCTGGATCACACAATAATATCAACGTGCTTTAGCGCTCGCCGGTGTTTGTTAGGTTTGCCGAAGGCAACAACCCACCGGTGAACTTTACTGTCAACGGCCACAACTACGACAAAGGGTACTATTTGGGTGACGGTATCTATCCCCAGTGGACCACTATTGTAAAGACAATACCCAACCCTGTTGGAGAGAAAAGGAAAAGATTTGCCCAAGAGCAAGAGAGTGCTAGAAAGGATGTCGAGCGTGCCTTTGGTGTTTTGCAATCTCGATGGGGCATCGTTCGGTATCCTACTAATACTTGGAGCACGCAGAAACTATGGAGGTGATGACTGCTTGTGTGATCATGCACAATATGATCGTAGAAGACGAGCGCCCGGAACGTCTGTACGATCAAGGCTTTCAGTTTCAGGGTGAAAATGTTGTGCTTGAGCATGGAGTAGCGGCAACATTTAAGCAGTTCACTCAGTTTCATGAAGACATGCGTGATTGGAAAACTCACATGCAACTGCAAAATGATTTGGTTGAGCATATGTGGACTCATGTTGGTAACCAATAAATGTATCTTCTTTTATTCGTTTGTAAAATTATGTGAAACATTTTTATTTTTATTTGGCCTGTAACTATACTATTTATTTAGGTGGTCTATTTTGTTTGTTAAATTTTTATTTCACAATATGTTGAATGCAATGCAAAATTAGGCGGCCAACCGGCCACGCCTGCACATAT
The DNA here is from genome assembly GCF_003073215.2 of Triticum urartu. Taxonomy (NCBI): domain Eukaryota; kingdom Viridiplantae; phylum Streptophyta; class Magnoliopsida; order Poales; family Poaceae; genus Triticum; species Triticum urartu. Next base: position 662,707,043 of record NC_053028.1, on the reverse strand, counting down.
GGGTCAGCGCGTTGGACGCGCTGCCAATCCATATAAAAAACAGGACGGACGCTGGACGAGCGGCCAATTCAAATAAACAAAAGACGAACGAAATTACCGTTCGTTTAGGTCGGCCCGTTGAAATTTGCTCTAAATGCCTTGCGTGTTCCTTGGCCGGCCCACCAGGTGTGGCTTGGGCGCCAGTTCCTTGATCTGACGGTAAAAGCGTCCTATAGGAGCTCTTGGAAGCTTCCCAAAACCGGATGAAATTCCGCCGAAATCAAAAGAATACTCGTTGCAAAGAATATTTTATTTTTTCAGGTCGTAACAAGTGGCGCACATATAACACGTGACTTGTCGCAACCTAGGAGTTTCCCTTTTTTCTAGATCCATTTATTCACAACGTTTTATCTTTTAAACCGTGCGTCTAAATCTCGAACCGTTTTCATTATTGGATTTCTCATGTCAAGATCTTTAAAACTAGATCCCATGTTGATAAGTTTTGACAAACTTTATTTTCACAAAAAAAAACCAGACGAAAAAACCGGACAAAAAAACCGAACTGAAAGCACAGTTTTTTCCCATTTCAAAAGAGGCATGCCCGTGCCTCTCGCGAAATCGCACCCGTGCCTCTAGTGGAAGCAAAACCGTGACTCTCATGGAAGGAAAAATGCGTTTTTTTTGTTTCCGAGAGGCACGGCCGTGACTCTCGCGAAAGCACAACTGTGCCTCTCGCAGAATCAAAACCGTGACTCTCGCGAAAGAAAAAAAACCAGAAAACGCGTATTTTTTTTCCCTTTCTGAGAGGCCTCTCGCGAAAGCAAAACCGTGACTCTCGCGAAAGAAAAAAAAACAGAAAATGAGTTTGTTTTCCCCTTTTCGACAGGCACGGCCGTGACTCTCGCGAAAGCACAACTGTACCTCTCGCGGAAACAAAACCGTGACTCTCGCGAAAGAAAAAAAAACAGAAATCGTGTTTTTTTCCGTTTCCGAAAGGCACGGCCGTGACTCTCGTTAAAGCACAACCATGGCTCTTGTGGAAAAAACCGTGACTTTTGCAAAAAAAGAAAATGCATTTTTTTTCGCGTAATTTTTTTTGAAATTTTTTTTATCAAAAAACTAAGGAAGACTAGAGGAAAACCGAAACGTAAAAAAACCATGAAAAAAACCGTTTAAAAAATCGAAAACACGTGCAAAAAGATAAAAATAAAATTCGAAGGAAGCGTCCAGAGCGCGACACGTGGCGAATGACTGAAAGCACGCCAAGTGACGCTGATCGTTGCGAGGCTCCCGAAGAAGCGCTCGTTAACTACTTGCTTCGAGATCCCGCTCGCTGCCTAAGATGGGCCAACGCTTTATGTGTGTGACCGATTCAGGCATGGGCGCCAGTTCACAGGAAAGAATGCCACTGGTGTCATAAGCGCCCAGTTCATAGGAAATTGTGTAGTGGGGTCATACCGGAGCTATTTGAGAAACAAAGCCCCTACTCTCCTCTGGCGAGCGCGTTACTAAGTCGGTCCATTGCTGTAGCTGTGGCGTGAGTTTTTTTTCTTGCGGTTTTTTTTTCTTGGTAGCTAATGTTTTGTATGGCTTTCATTTGTTATCTATATTTTTCTTTGCTTTATTTTCCTTTTTTATCTTTATCTTTTTCTTCGGTTTTCTTTATTTCTTTCTTCAAATTTTGTTTGTTACCTTTGTTCCTATTTCCTTTTTTCAAACACATGTCTAACTTTTTAATACATATTGTACATTTTTCATATACATTAAGTCATTTTATACATGTTTAATATTTTTCAAATACATATAAATTTTTTCAAATATATATTTGGATGTCTAATTTTTTTCACATATGATGTATTTTTTCATATACATCTAATTTTCTACAGGTTTAAAAATTTTCAAACACATTATTTCTCAAATACATGTTTTTTAAAAACTAAATACATTTTAAAGATGTTTAAAATATATGTTGAAACAATTTTGTTGAATAATATTTAATAGTCTTTTGAAACATTGTGAAAAAAATATTGACATTGTACAATTTTGTAAAAATTGTCACACGCATATTCTGATGCACGGGAAAAATTCATAAAGTGAACGTACATTTTTTTAACCAGATGAAATATTGTTTTGAATTAAAATATTATTTTTTAAACATGTAACATTTGTACAAAATATCACATACATTTATTTGAAACACGTAACTTTTTTTAAGCACGTACATTTTTTGGATGGTTCAAACATTTTCTAAAAGTTGAGCAAACATGTTTTACACTGATAAACATTTCTTGAATGAGTGATGAACACTGATAGACATTTTTTACACATGCATTGATGTAAGACACGTATGTGATGATATGACTATAGGCGGGCAATAGATTTATGAAGAAAAAGGGTATACGCATATACATGAGCTGCCGACAAATGGGGACAAGAAAGAATTGTGCAGCTGGTTTCCGATGGGATCAGATTTGCATGGAACATTTTTCTGATGGGTCAAATATGTTGCAAGGGTTTGGAGTGTGTATGGCAGTGGAGCCTGGAGTGTGTCATACATGGATCATGTTTTACAAGGCATCGACCAATGCACAGTGGTGTGCTGGGTTGACACAACGTGAGGTGGAGTATGGTTGCAGTTGGACAAGTCCAGTTGAGGTCAGATAGTTGGGTAACGTAGTAGAGAAATAAACCGACTTACGTACAAGCCCAAGTTCACTATGAAGATATATACAAGGTTAGATATAATTGTTACTAACTTGGTGTTGCAGCGGAAGAACAGTTGGTGAAGATCGTTGGCGCAGATTCGCCCGGATAGGATGTATGTCACGCCCTCGATGCGGCTATATCTCCCACGTGTCGAAGCACGACTTAGAGGCATAACCGCATTGAAAGCAATGTCGCAAGTGAGGTAATCTTCACACAACCCATGTAATACATAAGGGAAAGAGATACATAGCTGGCTTACACTCGCCACTTCACACAATTACATGAATAAAGCATTACATCAACCAGTTACAAACAAGGTTCGGCTACGGAACCAAAATAGAAGAAGACTACCCCAAATGCTACACAGATACCCGATCGACCCCAACTGGGCTCCACTACTGATCAACTAGAACGAAACAACTCAAAGGACAAGATCTTCATCGAGCTCCTTCTTGAGCTTGGTTGCGTCACCTGCTCGGTATCACCGGCACCTACAAACTGGTTTTGGAAGTATCTGTGAGTCACGGGGACTCAGCAATCTCACACCCTCGCGATCAAGACTATTTAAGCTTATGGGTAAGGTAAAAGGTATGAGGTGGAGCTGCAGCAAGCGACTAGCATATATGGTGGCTAACATGTACGTAAAAGAGAGCGAGAAGAAAAGGCAAAGCACGACTGTGAAACTATGATCAAGAAGTGATCCTAGAACAACCTACGTCAAGCATAACTCCAACACCGTGTTCACTTCCCGGACTCCGCCGGAAAGAGACCATCACGGTAACACACGCGGTTGATGTATTTTAATTAAGGTCAACTTCAGGTTTTCTACAACCGGACATTAACAAATTTCCATCTGCCCATAACCGCGGGCATGGTTTTCGAAAGTTCAAAACCCTGCAGGGGTGTCCCAACTTAGCCCATCACAAGCTCTCACGGTCAGAAGGATATTCCTTCTAGCGGGAAGACCCGATCAGACTCGGAATCCCGGTTACAAGACATTTCGACAATGGTAAAACAAGACCAGCAAAGCCACCCGAATGTGCCGACAAATCCTGATAGGAGCTGCACATATCTCGTTCTCAGGGCACACCGGATTGTCCAAACTTCCGGTAGGCCAGCCCAGAGTTGCCCCTGGTGGCCACCGGCGGCTGACAAGGTGGACCAACACTCAGAGGAGCACTGGCCCGGGAGGGTTAAAATAATGATGACCCTCGAGAGCGTGACTCCCAAGGGAAAAGAAAAGGCTAGGTGGCGAATGGTAAAACCAAGGTTGGGTCTTGCTGGAGGAGTTTTATTCAAAGCAAACTGTCAAGGGGTTCCCATTATAACCCAACTGCGTAAGGAACGCAAAATCTGGGAACATAACACCGATATGACGGAAACTAGGGCGGCAAGAGTGGAACAAAACACCAGGCATAAGGCCGAGCCTTCCACCCTTTACCAAGTATATAGATGCATTAATTAGATAAGAGATATTGTGATATCCCAACAAGTAAACATGTTCCAACAAGGAACAACATCTCCATGTTCCAACAAGGAACAAACTTCAATCTTCACCTGCAACTAACAACGCTATAAGAGGGGCTGAGCAAAGTGGTAACATAGCCAAACAACGGTTTGCTAGGACAAGGTGGGTTAGAGGCTTGGTTTAACAATATGGGAGGCATGATAAGCAAGTGGTAGGTATCGCAACATAGGCATAGAAAAAGAGCGAGCATCTAGCAAGCAAAGATAGAAGTGATTTCGAGGGTATGGTCATCTTGCCTGAAATCCCGCAAGGAAGAAGAACGAGTCCATGAAGAAGACAAACGGACGTAGTTGACCGGATCCTCACTCACACGACGTTATCGGAACCAATCCGAAGAAGCAACACCGGAAAGAAGCAAACAACATAGTAAACGACCATGACATGAACATGGCATGATGCACAATCAAGTATGATGCATGTCCGGTTTAATGAAGCATGGCATGGTAAAGTGCACAAGCAATTCTACAAATTAAGTGGAGCTCACTATGCAATGAGTTGCATATTGACGAAACACCACGACAAGTTATTTAGTTCGATCTCGTTTATGTACCCAACAATATTAAATGTTGTTAAACATGGCAAGAGGGTGAAGCAAAGTAAAACTACCTATCTAGTCAAGGTTAAATGAGGCCGGAAGCAACGAACAACAATTCCGGTAAATCCCCATATGCATATATTAGGTTTGGCACCGTTCTTCCCTAAACACAATTTTAGGGTTGTTAAACATGCAAAGTGAGGTCACCATGTTAAACTAGGCATTTTTTCACCCCATTTACATATAAAGTTTGTTACAAACCGAGTTACGGTTATTTAGTTATGAATTAAATCATTTTAGCATGTTATTTAAGAAAATTAAAGCAAACAGCAAGTTAAACACCTCAAACATGCATGAAAGTTGGATATTGTGAAACTAGATGAAATTCTAGTCAAGTTACATATATAAATCATTTCCATCCGATGCACGGTTTGAGAGTTATGTTATGCATGAACTAGGAGGACTTTTCTGTAAAACTTCAGTCTCAGGATAAATGGCTAAAACACAGATCTGAAAAAAAACAGGAACTGGGCCGAATCTGGCCGGCCCCAAAAGTGCACAGGAGCGGGGGCTGCTCACCCTGGGCTGAGGCCCACTACGGAGAGGAGAGGGACGCGCTGGGCCTCGCTGGAGGTTGCGACCCACGCGGGCACGAGGAGGCTGGCCCGGTCTCGCTGAATCGAGACGAGCAGGGCAGCGTTTCGAGCTCCTCTGCTCAAATAAAGCAGAGGCGCGACGCGGTTGCAGGCACAGGGAGACGCAGCTCTGGCGGGCAGTGGCCGGAGACGTGGCGACGGAGCGGCGCGAATCTGGGCGGGGGTCGAGGTAGAGGCGGCGACGTCCTGGTAGAGGCAGAGGGCGCAGGCAGCAGCGCTGGACTTGGTCGTCGGTGGGGATGGCAGGGCTTGAAGGCGAGGCAGGAGAGACGGGGCACGACAAGGGATGCAGGGGCGCTTGACAAGGCCTGTTGGTGCTCCGACAGTGGCGCGCCGACGACGACTCAGATCGAGGCTCAGGGCTGCTGCTGACGATGGAGGCGAGCTCCATGGCAGAGGGCGCGACGGCGGTCTCCTGCAGAGAGAGGGAGAGATGTGAGGGAGAGACAGGGGAAGGGGAAGGACAAGAAGGAAATAGAGGGGAAAACGCAGCGGGCCTTAGTTGCTGCTGATGTTCACCAACGACGGCGAGCTCTGGCTCAAGGGGAAGGCCGAGGCGCTCGGGAACAGGGAAGCGAGGTGGTTCGAGGTGGAGGCACGCAGGGGATCCGGCGGCCGCGGGGTTGAGGACGAGGTGGAGGCAGCGCGGTCGCCGGTTGTTGCTACTACTCCGGCGAGGTGGCTCGGGCACGCTGGTTCCTCGGGCACGAGGGATCGAGCAAGGAGGGGGTTGCGCTGGTTGGTGGGTTGGATCGGGCAGGGAAGATCCCAAGGGGGGATTTGGTCAGATGGCGGCGGCGATGGGGCAAACTCCTAGGTTTTAGGGTTGCTGGTTTATATAGTGAGTGGGTCTATATGCAGACTAATGGAAGCCCTACCTAAATCGGACAGCAGAGAAAATATAGGTTAGGAAGTCCAATAAACAAAACGTAGATGTTTTGTAGACGTTTGGGGATGATCCGGATCCAACGGTGACGACAGCCCGGTTCGGGTCCGGGACAGCTTTCGGGCGCGCGCGCGAGGAGGGCCGCGGGATGACGAGAGAGGTTAGGTTAGGCCCGGCGGTAGGTAGTGGACTGTGCAGAAGGCCTCAGGCTGAGAGAAGAGAAGAGAGAGAGGCCCGACGACTGTTTCCGGAGACCGAAAACGTCCGACGATTTGACCGACTATATTGTCGCTATAGTTTAACGGTTGGGCTATCAAACGAACTCCGAATGCGATGAAACTTGACAGGCGGTCTATCTACACTATAATAAGACCACATGCCAACTTTCAACCCAATCCGAGAACATTTTCCGGCAACTTATAAAATAATATTTCGGACGTGCCGCGAGCGCGTGCAAGTGTGTCTGGGCTCAGAACGGACAACGGGCGGAACTGGGGAAACCCAGACGGATGGAAGTTTTGAAAACATGATGATGCAATGCGGATGATGACATGATAAAATGCAACACGCAAGCAAATGACATGGCAGCGACAACGAATAACTGGAAGACACCTGGCACATCGGTCTCGGGGCGTTACAATGTATAACCTCCCAACTGTAAGAATTTTCTCCCTCGAATAAAGATCAAAATGACGATCTCTCTACCGGGTTGCATGCATACTATGTCATCAATCTGACAGTGCTTTGTTGTCCAGAACTAATCGTCGCTGGAGACTAGGGAGGGGTGGAGCAGCCTTGCGGCAAAACAGACTTTCATGAAGAGAGAGAGAGAGAGAGAGAGAGAGAGAGAGCAGGAAATTGCACGTCAAATGGTGTCTACCCTCCTCTATTTATAGATGGAGAAGGGGAGGGATTGCATGGAAGGAGGTAGCCCCAAAGGGCCCTCTCACCAAAAGTTGCCCTCAAAGAGGGGCCCCTTCACCAAAAGTTGCCACATGACATATTGGAGGGGGGGGGGGGGCTGCCCACAAAGCCCGATGCCCGCATGTCCCCAACCCCCTGGCCCCCAATGCACTCTTTTGCCCATGTGGGTCTATCTCATTTGGTCCAAGTCAAGCACGTTTCAGAAAAAATTTGGAGGTCCCCAAACATTTTCAGAACCCTCCTAATATTTTTGGATGCATTCTGAAACTTTTTTGGCTTTCATTTTTTCCATTTTTCTCCGAAACATTTTCAATGTCTCCGAATTTTATCTAACGACTTTCTCTCAAGCTCCTTAACATCTATTACCTCCGTCCCGGATTAAAAGTCCCCTGAGCTGGAACAGCAGAACCAAAGACGGTATGTTTTAGTTGAACATGTTCTGATTGAGTTTCATATAACGTATACGGTTGTGCCCAAAATTGTCTAGTTAGCTATTTATTTCTTTCAATTTTGCTCAGGTCATCCCTTACGGGGCATGGCGTGACTTCTTAGAGAATTTTCGAGTTCCACTTGATGCCACCATCACATTCCACTGCATCTTCATGAAGATGCCGACAACCCAACAATTCAATTGTCTTGTCACCAACGAGCCAAACCGTACCTATTTCGGTTGCCCTGGTTGGAGAGCCTTTGCAACTGCTTACAAGATGGAAGCTGGGGAGAGAGCCACGTTCTACCTCGACTATGATCGTGGCAAGATCATGGTCTACTACAGGCCTGCTGGCAGCCACGATGGTTCAGTTACTCCAGACTATGACCCTGAGTCCGCCCACCGAAAAGTCTAGTTAGCTAGTTGGCATGCATGGAAGATCTCATGTTATTACCACCTCTATTTATTTGAACTTGTACATTCATTTGTTATTTTGCCTACTTTGTTTAACTATATCAATAAGTGCATGGTTGAACTTAAATGTTGTTATTGGATCTATTTAGTACTATTTAATGTTGATTTAATTATTGTCATGTGCAGCGTTAAAATATGTGTCAAATATTGTGTGTATGAGTTAGGCTACAATTAGACTTGTAATTAGCGAAGGGATAGGTGTTTGAGTGGAACAAGTGTAATCCGGGCATATTATATAAGGGCACCGCGGGGTAGCCAAATAGATTAGACATAAGCTGATAGGCTAAACAGGGATCACGAGAGGGACTATCCGGACGTCCGTGACAGGGGTAGCCAAACCCGCCGCGGTGGGTGGTGGGAGACCTGTTTGATGGCTTTGGCGAGCTTATCATCAGTTGTACTATGTGATTCAGTATATCCGGAGGAGCGCCTGTAATTATGCCTCGGGATGTATCCATGTTGACGAACCTCGTTAACAAATCTCAGTGTTGTACTTGTGCTTGTGTGATTACTTGTCCTACACGTGTCTCAGATTATTCTATTAGGAATGATACTTCCACATGTCCCTACATGTTATCCCCCTTTTTGCAAAAAAAAAAAACATGTCCCTACATGATTAGGAGAAATCATATCTCTCATTTCTCCTATGTTAAAATTATAAATTTTGAGTGGGGAGCACAACAGAGTTTGTCTGGTTCTGTCGTCACAGGGATCAGTCTGAATTTCTGAATGACAAAACTTGCAAATTATTGTCGTATTATTTATTAAGTACCAAAAATCTGAAAAATAGTAATCTTATGGTAGAACATCTACCATGATTGAGCTAATCCATAGATCTGATTGCTGATCAGTGTTTAATTACAGAGTTTTCAACGATGATGATAATGTAGTAGTAGGAGCAGTAGCAGCAGCAGATCACAGCACGAGCAGAGACTATTGTATATGGCTGTAATCAGTGTTATCTTTTCTTGCTATTATGACTGCTGCTCACGGTCGGCTTGGGTACGTCCACTGCTTTTTACTCTTCAGTTAAGATTAGAAAAAAGACCAGGAGTAGAATTTACAGTACGTTTTAGATTATAAAGTTTATAACTGCTGCTCACGGCCGGCTTGGGTACGTCAGATTGCAAATCAAAGGTTCAGATTTGGAAGCGACAGTACGCGCCAGTTATTTTTCAAGTGCTTCAGAGGTTACTTTGATTGATAAACCTCTGCCTTAATCATAGAGACTAATTATATCGATTCAACCACAACCATGGAATGCACTGCACCGATCAACGTCGCGGTGATTATTCCGCCTGATGTTTCCGTTAATTAGTTTCTCTCGAGCATCTCGCAGAACCTCTTGAACGACTCGAGCTTCTGCAGCTTCATCTGGTCGTGGAACCTCCTGATGAACACGTCGGCGACGTGGTCTATCTCGTCCTCCAGCCTGAACTCCGCGCCGCCCCGCTCCGCCGCGCCGCGGGCCAGATCGATCACCGACCCGCCCACCGGCGCGCTCGCCAGCTGCAGCTGCTTCGCCACGCCCTCGTCGCCCTCCTCTTTCTGCTCCTCGCCGCCGCCGACCAGCGGCGAGTCGCTGCCGCCGTCCCGGCCCATGGCGAAGCTCGGCAGGCTGTTGAGCAGCACGGCGGCCCTCCTCCCCTGATCCGCGACGAAGCTCGGCAGCTTCTCCAGCACGGCGACCGTCCTGCCGCCGCCGCTCGCCGCAACAAGGTGCTGGCCACTGCCGCTGCCGCCCCCCACGATCGCGTGGATCTTGCTGTTGATGGCGTTCCTCAGGAGCTGCTTGTTGCGGAGGATGCCGAAGAAGACGAACCGCGTCCGCGCGGCGCTCGTCCTGGCGCGCGTCGCCGCGGACCTCTCCCTCACCGCCGCCACGATGGCCGAGAACAGCTGCTTCAGGAACCTGGACGCTTTCTTCATCTTGAAGATCGATCCCCAGATGGATGACGGCAGACGCAACTCGGTCAAGAACTCAAGATGAATCTAGCTAGGTAATGGAGTTGCTTGCGATTGTTGCTAATGGCGGCTATGTGTGTGAGCTGTGTGTTTTGGCATGGAGTTTGGTTCCTAGGGCTCCATGGGTATATATAGGGGGTGGCGAGCTCAGCTGCTAATGAGTTATCACTAAGGTGATTACATTAATACATTATCTATGTTGAAGGCTGCTTCCAGGAAGCTTCAGCATCACATGCACGGCATGAGCGTTAGCTAAGAATTATCACGAGCACCGAAGAAACATAAGCAAATGAGTGGGGCTGCGCAGCGGAAAGGTAACCAGTAACAACAAAGGCTGGTGATTAAAGCCAAAGTAGCAGCGAAAAAGATGATGGACATCATGCACGGGCATAGAAAAGCAACAGAAACACCAATGGATGTCTTGTGTCGTGCATGGTCCTGAGTGTAGGACTGTAGGTTGCATGCCTCCAAGCTACATACTGTACATCTTGCTCATGCGCCACAGTTGTAGTCCATGAGAGAGTTGGGTTTGCTTCTTTTGAGGTTATGCTAAGACAATTATTTGCTTCTGGCGTTGCAACTTGCCAACTGTGTGCCAGATTTGAGGTTGCCCCCTTCCCTTTGATTGGCATTGTAGATTCGACATATGCCTCTGTTATCCAAAGACCGGATATCTTGAAACAGACTTTCGCCTCTCTTTATAGATAAAGACGGGGATATACAGATATTAATTCTTATCATTCTGGCGTCCTAATTGAATGATCGTGAGTTGCATCAGCAGACGTGCTTATTCGGCAGCACGGATCATGCAGATGGCTTCAGTCCATAATTATCTTTTGCGTTATTTGCTACTCCCTTCATCCCAAAATAAGTGTCTTAGTACTCAACTTTGTACTAAGACACTTATTTTGGGATGGAGGGAGTAATAGCCTAAATTTGTGTTGTGTAGTACTCCCTCTGAAAACTAATATAAGACATTTTAGATTACTATTTTAATGATCTAAAATATTTTATATTAGTTAACAGAGGTAGTAGTAATTTACATGCATGCATATTTTCTACCTGCTCGACGATTCCATAAATTTCACTCAACTGAAAGTGTATGTTAATGAGCTACAAATTGCAGTCATGGAAATGTGCAATTTAGCAAGACGTTCTTACAATTTCACTACTCATAGTAGAGTAGTAGTCCATCCTTTTAGATCTGCGAGATCGTCTGTTTTTCTTACTCGAAAAACACCCTCTGACCTAAGCACCCTCTCTTGAAATGATCAAAATATAGGGATTGCGGCGGCTAATCCGCCATCGATCATTGCCACTCTCGACTTAATCAAGGGAATCTCGATAGTTAAGCTAGCCGCTAATCCAGGAAGCTTTTCATTGGGAAGCCTTCGCCGCTAAGGTTCACCTTGGCCGCATCTATGTAGCGGTCCCTGCCTTTTGTCCTGCTTGCCCTGCCCCTACGAGGAGCCGCATAAATAATGCATGCATTTCGGGTTGGGCGGGAGCGGCACACAGACACAGTACACTGTGCAGCTGTTCTTACCAAACGAAACATTTCGCAAAGCTAGCTGAAATGTAGGCCAAATCTTTCATCTCCTCGCCTTTTCCCCTGCTGTCTTTTACGGGCTGTAAAAATATTGCCACTTGTCACATGGATCCATATGCTCGTGTAGTACAGAATAAGTGTTCAAAATGGTATAGAGTTGGTTTTAATCCTCAGATCCAAGGTATAGAACGTGTATGTCAGAAATAGTGAAAAATGGTACACATATTTCAGATTGGCGTAGACATAGTCCTGTATTTCCCTTTCGTTTTCGGTACTCGCTCGCCGTGCGAGGTCAGCTTTGCCGACTCGTGACGGCCGGCCGGGCGTCCATGCTTCGGTGCGGATCAGCTGGCGAGTGTCCTCCCTTCGTACAATTTTCCTTCGAAAAGCTTCTGCTTTCCGTACGTTTCATCTTCCACGCAGCAGGACTGTTTTTCTTCCGAGTGCTGCTATACACACGACGTTGTTCAGCCGATTTGTGCACGATCGCACTGATCCAACCGTGCATGCGTCGGACAAAGTGGAAGCCAGCGGCTAGATCAAGCATCGTCCAGTGTTCGGCTGTTGTGTATCGTCTGGTTAGTACTTTCGTTTTCTTCCAAGGATTCTTTCAATACAACATACATTTCATGCAGACCAGGATTTACTATTCATTCGAGCTCACATAAATAGATGAGTACCTCTGTCTCATGATATAAGACATTTTTTGACACTTACATAGAATATCTAACATTAGGGAAGTATAAAAAAACGTCTTATAACACGGGATAGAGGGAGTAGATGAGAAGCTTAACTGTTGATGTGGTGTTTATAGCAGGACTTGATTAACTGACGAGACAGTAGTTGTGTGCGAGCACATGGGCATGGGGAGCTTTTCGATCCGAGAAAGATCGACGGCCCGTCGCGTCGACGGAGGAAGGCGCCGTGCATGTGCATGTGTGCCTGTGCTGCTCTGCTTCTTCCGTCGTACCCATCGCAATCCGCCAGCCCTGAAAGGCTTGTCTGCATCTCTCGATCGATCGTCTACTCAAAATTAACGAAAGCGCGATCACTAGTTAATTCAAGCGACCAATCGCAGGCACGATCGGCAGCAAAAGCGGCTCTCTCTTTCAGCGGCTTGTCACCCGCACATGCCAAGCGAGCGCCAAAAGGGCATTGCACGCGCCCCAAAGCCAAAGCTAAACCATGATTTGGCCGCCGCGGCTGTTAGATTCTCGGTCGATTTCATGGCCGGTGGATGGATCGAGCTTTCTCCCTCCCCGGCCGGCCCCCTACATTACGTGTTCCCGAGAACGACGTGTGGCCGGAGAGTGTGGGCGCCGTCACTTTGTCTCGGTTCCTTTGGGCTTTGGCGCACCGGCCGGGTTTGGGAGGTGGGGGCATGCATGTTTTGTCATCAATTTTCTTCGATCGACTGCGCGGTGCGTGCCAGCGTGCGCGCGCGCTAGCTGCGTGCGTGGCACCGCCACCGGCCGCCGGAATGAGAAATATCTCGTGCTGCGGTGGGTCGGTCTTGCTTCTCAAATCTAGATTTGGTATGCACAAGCTAACCCAAAAAAAAGGATTTCCCTGCGCTTTATTATATATATAAAGCAACAATCACCATAACATTTGAATGGCCCGGGGGAAGCTATGTAGAGATTGATTGGGTTTTATGGCGAGTCCAAGTGGGAAGACAAATATCTATCCTGGAAGTATATGAGATCTCTTAGGCCACAGATGAATGGCCCTTGGGTGGTCATTGGTGACTTTAATGAAATTCTATATTCCCATGAGAAGAAAGGAGGGGCTCCACGCCCAAGTCAAATGATGCAAAATTTCAGAGATGCGCTAGTGGACTGCCAATTGGAGGGCATGGGATATAAGGGTGAAATATTTACATGGAGAAGGAGGAGACTGAGGGAAAGGTTAGACAGAGGTGTGTGTAATGGCGAGTTCCATTCACTACTTCCGGATGCAACCATCACCAATGCTGAGCACTCTAAATCAGACCATAGACCTTTGGTCCTGGTCTTGGAAGGCGATAGTAGTGTTGTCCAACGGCCACCTGATGGAAGTCGTCGCTTTGAGGCAAGATGGCTGCAGGAAAATGATGTTACGCAGCGGGTAACTGAGGCTTGGGAAAACACGCGTGAGGAGGACTCGTTTGCGGCGCGAGCAGCGGCAGTCCACAGAGAGCTGCATTCATGGGATCGGACGGTGTTGTGTGCACCACAACGCCGCCTGAAGAAACTTAAGACGGAGCTTGAAAGGTTGCAGTCGGGGGCCCTTACTGATGAGGCGACAGATCGGCAACAAGAACTTTTGATTCTCATTGAAGAAACTCTGGAAAAGGAGGAAATCTATTGGGTACAGCGGAGGCGTGCCAACTGGATGAAGTATGGGGATCGGAACACAAACTTCTTTAACAATTTTGCGACGGCCAGAAGAAGGAGAAACCAGATCCGGAAACTTCTTGGAGATGATGGCGTATGGAAGGAAGGTGTAGACTCCATGGGAAATTTAATTTCGGATTATTTTAAGTCGTTGTTTACTTCTGAAGTTGTACACCCAAACATGGATGTTTTGAATAAAGTTAAAGCTAGAGTTTCGGACTATATGAACGAAGCATTGGTTGCACCGTATTTTGGGCAAGCTTGGGTTTGCAGAAAAATGAATTGATTTGATCATATGGCTTGTGTGACCTCTGTTGAATATATGGTGAGGTTTAATTCAAATGAGACTAATCCTTCCAAACCCACCAGAGGGATCAGGCAGGGGAGTCCCCTATCCCCTACCACTTTTTACTGTGCGCAGAGGGCCTTTCAACTTTAATTGAACATGAAGAATCACAAGGCAGGCTCTTGGGGGTTTAGGTCTGTAGAGACTCCCCTAAAATATCACACTTGTTATTTGCGGACGACTCCTTAATCTTGATGAGGGCTGATTATGCAAATGCACACTCACTAAGGAGTATCTTGGATGATTATTGTTCTGCTTCAGGGCAAATGGTGAGTGTGGCTAAACCCTCAGGCCTCCTTTGGTTTGTAGGATTTTTGTAGGAATTCTATAGGATAGGATTTGCAAAGGAAAAATTCCTTTGAAGCCCTTTGGTTTGTAGGAATGGATTCCTATTCCTATGTAGGATAGGAATCAATCCTTCACGTTTTGGAGGGAAAAAACATTAGCCTAGACTCAATGAAAAAAAATCATATCCTATGCACCAAATGGCATCTCTTTCTCTATAGGAATTGACATGCATGTCATCTCACTTCCTATGATTTTCCTATTCCTATAAAATTCCTATCCTATGAACCAAAGAAGGCCTCAATTTTCTTCAGTCCTAATACTAATGTGGAAGTCAAAGCCGAGGTATGTCAAGTATTAGATATTATGACTGAATCGTTATCGAAGAAATACTTGGGACTGCCATCTATGATAGGTGTAGACTGCACTGACTGTTTTCTGCACCTTATTGAGAGAATTCAGAAATTGATTAATGGATGGAAGGCGTACCTTATCATTTGGCGGCAAAGAGGTGTTAATAAAAGCAGGGGCCCAAGCCATCCCAACTCATGCGATGAGTGTTTTCAAATTCCCGAAAAAAAATTGCAAAGGGATCACCGATGCAATGTCGAAGTACTGGTGGGGTGATGAGGATGATCAACGCAAAGTGCATTGGGTCGCTTGGTGGAAGATGTGTGTCCCGAAAGAAAAAGGTGGAATGGGATTTAGAGATATTCCATGCTTTCAATCTTGCACTATTCATCTAAAAAAAATCTTGCACTATTAGCAAAGTAATGCTGGAGGTTAATTGAGAACTATGACTCGTTATGTGCAAGAGTGATGCGTGCAAGATACTACCCTACAGGCGATATCCTTAATTGCACGTAAAGAAGGGTTCTTCCTTTGTTTGGCAGAGCATATTTGCAGGCATACAAACTTTCAAAAAAGGAAGCATCTGGAGAGTCAGAGACGGCACAAACATTGACATATGGGAGGATTGTTGGATACCAAACAGCCCAACGAGGAAAGTTTTAACACGACGAGGTAACTGTCTATTATCACATGTGAGCGACTTGATAGATCCTATATCAGGTGACTGGGAAGAGCAAATTATCAGAGATAAATTTTTGGAGAATAGATGTGGACCGTATATTAAAATCCCTCTATCCCATCATAGTTTGGAGGATGATGTTGCATGGCACTTTGCAAAGAATGGAGTATACAACGTTCGCTCTGGCTATTACAAAGAATGGGAAGATCAATATGGTCCGAAAGTTGGTGGTTAGGCTAGACAGTCGAGTACACCGGATCATCCGGTTTGGAAGAGGCTGTGGAAGTTAAAGCTACCGGGGAAAGTCAAAATCTTCATAGGGAGATGCTTGCATAACACCATCCCTTTTAAGTCTACACTAGCCAACAGGCATATTCCCACGAGTGGGCAGTGCCCTATTTGTCAGCAAGGGGCGGAACATATTAAGCATGCGCTCTTCACATGTTCCCGTGCTAGGTTGATATGGTCTGAGTTGGGCTTGCAAAGTGTCATAGATGAGGCGATTCCAATTGACAGGTCAGGTGCGAGGGTGATGGAGTCTCTTCTGTGCGACGACGGGTTTCAACGGAAGTATATGGATATTATTGATATACCTGGAGCCATAGCCTCTACTAGCTGGCACCTTTGGTGGCAGCGAAGGGAGTTAGTCAGAGGGGAACAAGTCCAAGATCCGGTCCGCACAACTATGGCCATCCAGGCCCTATCTTTGAACTTTGTCCGAGCGGTCGGGAAAACCAATCCAATGCCTCGTCAAAATGCTTGTAAGAAACCACTGTCAGGGATGCAAGTACTAGATGTAGATGCCTCGTTCTTTGAAGAAGATCACTCGGGCCCTTGTGGAATGGTGGTGAGGGACCATAATGGCGGATTTATAGCAGCTGCAGTAACTCAAATGTCTCATGTGGCTGATGTAGTGGCAGCTGAGGCCGAGGCAATGCACCAAGGTATCATGTTCATACGCGGTCTTGGGTGTGATAGCATTATGGTCCAATCTGATAGCTCGATCGTCATGGATGCTTTGAGGATGAATGAAGGGTATGCTTTGGTGGCTGCACCAATTCTTGAGGATTGCCGTAATTTGCTTAAAGATTTCGGGAAGGTCATTATCGAACATTGTAGTAGAGAGTCGAACATGGTTGCTCATGAGCTAGCTAGCTTTGGGATGGGTAATCCACCGACGGTGTGGTCGGATACATCTCCCTTTTTCATTCTGAATGCTTTGTCAAATGATGTAAGTTTATTATGAGTTAATAAAGCAGCCATGAAGGCCTTCCCCTAAAAAACATTTGAATAAGAAGATACAGACGCACTCCACCACCACACTCAACACACACACTCAAGACGAGATACAAAGGTACCAGGCACACCGAAACACCACTCCAACCACAGCCAAGCAACCTAATGATAAGCAAAGAAGAACCGCTTAGACTGACGAAGACTACCACCAAGAAAAGCAACCCACCAGGGAGTAGTGAGACGGACATGGCCGGAGCGAGGACTCCAAGACGGTGCATTCAGGAAGGATACGACCATACGTACCTGCCACCGTCTGACCCCGAAGATCAAGTTTTCATCCGGAGTGGCACGAAAGGAGTGGGAGCACCATAACGGAGCCTACAAGGAGGAGAACGATGTCCACGGACGCCGCCTCTGTTGGCCAGTACATGGACTGGGTCAGTATAGAGACATTTGTTCACTCCTATATATAGTGCATAATTCTGCAAAAGAAATGCCTCAGAGGATATTGGCCGTTGGACCTTTGCCGAGGCAGAACGCGCCAACCGCAAGTTGCAAAGGCCGACGGCGTGGCCTTGGTCATCGAGCAGTTTCTCTGTTACATCCATGCATGTCCCATCATGGGGGTCATGGATTTGTAGTACCGGCAGTCTTTCTAACTATATTCCTACACAACCAGCACTGTAGTAGAAGAGCAGTTTGGAACCATCATGATCATCTAACACCCTCAAAGGTATCACCCACCAATAATCCGACAGTGTGGATGGCTCCAAAGGTATCGTATATGCCTTGACCCAGATACTATTATTAGAGTTGGTCGGGAGCCATATGTTCGTACATCCATGGTTGCTTCTCCAATTTTTTGGTTCAGCCATGCACAGAGCCCCATTGAGCTCGCCTAAGGTGATACCATGACACAAGATGGCCACATTTGGTGGGCCTTTGATATTATTCTTCCACTCCTCACTCTCGAGGTCAAAGCAAAGTACATCATGCATGTTCTGTCTCTCATTCGCCAAGAAGTATAACATGCCATTGACCGTGCAGCGCAGTTGTCAAGCCTGTGGCCTTTGTAATGCAATGGATGTGTTTCCTCCGTCTCCACCCATCACCATCCCATATTGTGATAACCTCACAATTAGTATGGTCTAGAAAGCGCACCATCTTATACGCGCCAGACGGGACGGCACGGCCAAAACCCCAACCTTTGTTACCTTCCAAGCGGGTGATGCGCACCTTCATGGTGGCAAGGTCAATCATCCCGGCGATAAAATCATCACCCCGACGACAGCCTGTGACACATACAAAGTCATCGGGACTCATGGACATGGGACTCCATAACCAACGTGTGTCACTGATCACCCTCACAACGTTGTCGTTCATATCGACCAGTTGTAGGCCCCGGCGGAAAAAGGAGGCCACCATGAGGAATCAGTGTGGGAATTGTGCGCATTGACGAAGGCGGGGTTGGAGATGCATGAGGGCGTGCCACTCCTTTGACACGCATCGGAACCGGCACACGGACTTCTCCGGTATCCCATGTTGGAATTTCCTAGTGGCTTTTGGCCCAAAGCCTAACTAAAATTCTAAAATTCTCTTGGCTCATTCATGCATACATACGAGTGGGGTGAGTGAGACTAAAGTTTAGTCCCACCCCATAAGTTGAGAGAGAGTTGCACATTTTTATAAGGTGAGCTCTTCTACCACTTGTATGAGCATGAGAAGAGGAGACCTACACGCGCGCTCCTCCTCGCTCGCCTCGTCATGCCACACCACGGGTTGCGGGAATGAGGCGAGCCGAGGACAGAGCTATGCATGTATTCTATATTTTTGCTGCTCCGGAATAATTAATAAGTCATTAATTAATAATTAATGGACGCGTTAATTACTCATCCTTTTGGATCGTGGGGCTGTTACTGGGATTTCTCCACGACCTACCCAGCCCGCATTATATAGTCAGGCAGACGTCTACCCTAGCCATCCCCGCATCGTATGGTTTCGCACCACCGTTCCAGAGCATTGCCCGCCACGCAAGTCTTCTCCATCCCTCCTTCCAGCGTGCACCGCGAGAAGGGACAGCAGGCCTCCGGAACCCCGCCTCTCGTGATCCTGTACGGGAGAGGGACGATCCGGTTTTTGAGGAGCGCACTCGCACAACTGCTGCCAGCGACGACTTCGCCAACGACGATTTCTTCCCCGACCTCGGCAACCTCATCCTCAACGACATGGGCGACAACATCAACGCCGGCGGTGCTGCTCCTGCTGCACCGTATGTGATTCTATCCTTCTTGTTCGAGATCGTGGTAGAATTCATGTTTCTAATATGTGCCCTAGATGTGATTTGTTCATCTACTATGCTAGTTCGCATGATTTGTTTAATCTCTGCTGCTGCTGTTACGATTTATCTTCTGTTTATTCTGATTAAATCTCGTAGTAATTTGCTCATATTTTCAACAATCCAAAAATCTGATAATATGCAATTTACACCGAGTGGTTTTGCTGCGCATTTGAAGCCGCCTGTCTTTAAGGGGGTGCAATATAAGAGGTGGCGCACGAGAGCAGTCTACTAGTTTCAGATCATGTGCCGCTATGACGCCACTAAGGGCAAGCCTGAGGATGATCTTAATCCAGCACAGCTGGAAGCTTTTGAGAAGATCGATACTCTCTTTAAAGGCGCCCTTTTGAGTGTTCTTGATGATTCCATTGTGGATTCGTATATGTTGTTTGAAAATGGCAAGGACATGTGGGTTGCGCTCGAGGCCAAGTTTGGTGCCTCGGACGCCAACAGCGGGTTGTACGTCATGAAGCAATCTTATGACTACAAGATGACTGATGAGCGCTCTGTTGTACAGCAGACTCATGAGATACAGTCACTAGCCAAGGAACTTGAGTACTCTAAGAGTGTGTTGCCGAAAAAAATTGTTGCCAGGGGCATCATTGCCAAGCTTCCACCTTCGTGAAACAATTTTGCTACTTCCTTGAAACACAAGAGACGGGAGTTTTCCATTTTGAATCTCATTGGTACTCTTGGTGTTGAAGAGAAGGCAAGAGCAAAAGACACACATGCTCGAGTTGTTGAGGGAGCTTCTAGTTCCCACATGGTATAGAAGAAGAACTTCCAGCCCAACAAGTTCAATAACAACAAGAACAAAACTCAAGGCAAAGGCAAGTTTGATGCAAAGAACAAGCCGTCACATTCTACCAACTTCAAGAAGAATTCTCACAAGAAGGGGAAGGGACTTTGCCATGTTTGCGGTGATCCTAATCACTGGGCTCCGAAGTGTCCTAACCACTTTGAGGAGCGCGAACATGAGAAGAGTGGCAAGTCCGCTAATGTTGTCATCGGTGATACTGATATGAAGGAATCTGGGTACGATATTTTTCGTACCATCCTTTCAATATTTCAATCTCCTGATTGGTTAATTTACACTGATGCCAATGTACATGTTTGTGCTGACGCCTCCATGTTTTCTTCTTACCAGGCCACATGGACTTCTCTCGTGCTGATGTGGAACGGGTCACATTCCATTGTTCGAGGTGTCTGCACGGTTGATCTGAAGTTTACTTCGGGGAAGACCGTGCGTCTGAAGAACATTCATCATGTGCCGTCCATCAATAAGAATCTCGTCAATGGTTCCCATTTATGTCGAGATGGTTTTAAGTTGATTTTTGAGTCCAATAAAGTTGTAATTTCCAAGTGTGGACAATTTGTTGGAAAGGGCTATAAGTGCGAAGGCTTGTTCCGCCTATCTTTGTCAGATATTTGCACTAAAGTTATTAATAATGCTTGCCACAATAATGAGTCTGATATTTGGCATTCACGACTTTGTCATATTAACTTTGGTTGCATGACACGACTAGCCAATATGAATTTAATTCCAAAAATCCCTACGGTCAAAGGCTCCAAGTGCCAAGTATGTATGCAAGCTAAGCAACCTCGCAAGTCCCATAAGACTGCAGAGGCAAGAGACTTGGCGCCACTAGAGCTTGTATATTCTGATCTTTGTGAGATGAATGGCGTGTTGACAAAAGGTGGAAAGAGATACTTCATGACATTGATTGACGACTCCACTAGATATTGTTATGTGTATCATCTGAAATCAAAAGATGAGGCTTTAACTTTATTCAAAAACTATAAAGCTGAAGCGGAGAACCAACTTGATCGAAAAATTAAACGGCTAAGGTCCGGTCGTGGTGGAAAGTATTTTTCCAATGAACTTGATTTGTTTTGTGTGGAACATGATATAATCCATGACAGGACGCCTCCCTACTCACCTCAGTCTAATGGGGCGGTCAAAAGAAAGAACCGAACTCTAACTGATTTGGTTAACACCATATTAGACACATCGGGTCTTTCCAAGGAATGGTGGGGGGAGGTGCTAATGACCGCATGTCATGTCCTAAACCGAGTTCCCACAAAGCATAAGACCATGACTCCATTTGAGGAATGGGAAAGGAAAATGTTGAAACTCTCTTACCTACGTACTTGGGGGTGTTTGGCGAAAGTCAATATACCAAATCCCAAGAAGTGCAAGCTTGGACCAAAAACCGTGGATTGTGTTCTTCTGGGCTATGCTTTTCATAGCATTGGCTATAAATTTTTGATAATAAAATCTGAAGTATCCGACATGCATGTTGGTACGATTATGGAGTCGAATGATGCAACTTTCTTTGAGGACATATTTCCTATGAAGGATATGTCGAGTTCATCAAATCAGGAGATACCTACTCCATCTAGTGAGGAATTTGCTGTAATTCCTGAACCCACCATTGCGATGGAACACGTTGAGAATCCTGTTGAGGGTAATAATGAAACTCCTGTAAGGAGTAAGAGACAGAGGACTGCAAAGTCCTTTGGTGATGATTTCATTGTATACCTCGTGGATGACACACCCAGGACTATTTCAGAAGCTTATGCATCTCCTGATGCTGACTACTGGAAGGAAGCTGTTCGTAGCGAGATGGATTCTATCGTAGCTAACGAAACCTGGGAGATCACTGACCGTCCTTATGGGCGCAAACCTGTAGGATGTAAGTGGGTGTTCAAGAAAAATCTTAGACCTGATGGTACGATTGAAAAGTACAAGGCACGGCTTGTGGCTAAGGGTTATACCCAGAAAGAAGGTGAAGACTACTTTGGTACTTACTCACATGTGGCTAGACTGACCACTATTCGGGTGCTACTATCACTGGCTGCCTCACATGGTCTTCTCCTTCATCAAATGGACGTTAAGACGGCTTTCCTCAATGGAGAGTTGAAGGAGGAAATTTATATGGATCAGCCAGATGGTTTTGTAGTACCTGGTGAGGAAGGAAAGGCGTGCAAGTTATTAAAGTCTTTATATGGCCTTAAACAAGCTCCTAAGGAGTGGCATGAGAATTTCGAAAGAACATTAATTACTGTCGGCTTTGTAGTAAATGATGGTGACAAGTGTGTGTACTATTGCCATGGTGCGGGCGAAGGAGTTATTCTTTGTCTATATGTCGATGACATACTGATCTTTGGAACCAAACTTGATCTAATCAAGGAGGTTAAGAATTTCTTATCTCGTTGTTTTGAGATGAAGGATCTAGGAGTAGCTGATGTTATCTCAAACATCAAGCGGTTGAGAGATGAGAATGGTGGGATCACACTGCTTCAGTCTCACTATGTGGAAAAGATCTTGAGTCGTTTTGGGTATAGCGACTGGACGCCTTCTCCAACTCCATGTGATGCTAGTGTGTTGCTTCGGAAGAATCGACGGATTGCTAGAGATCAACTGAGATAGTCTCAGATTATTGGCTCGCTTATGTATTTGGCGAGTGCCACGAGGCCTGACATCTCTTTTGCTGTGAGCAAACTAAGTTGGTTTGTGTCAAAACGGGGGGATGATCATTGGCGTGCGCTTGAGAGAGTTATGCACTACTTGAAAGGCACTGCGAGCTATGGGACTTACTACACGGGGTATCCAAGGGTACTGGAGGGTTATAGTGACTCAAACTGGATATCTGATGCTGATGAGATTAAGGCCAAAAGTGGTTATGTTTTTACACTTGGTGGTGATGCTGTTTCCTGAAAGTCTTGCAAGCAGACCATCTTAACGAGGTCAACTATGGAAGCAGAACTCAAAGCATTAGACACTGCCACTGTTGAAGCAGAGTGACTCCCTATCCCGATGAACTGTGATAATCAAACTATGATCGTCAAGATAAACAGTTCTAAGGATAATATGAAGTCCTCAAGGCATGTGAAGAGGAGACTAAAATCTGTGAGAAAACTGAGGAACTCCGGAGTTATTACGTTGGATTATATTCAAACGTCGAAAAAGTTGGCAGATCCCTTCACAAAGGGTTTATCACGTAGTGTGATAGATAATGCATTAATGGAGATGGGTTTGAGACCCACTGCATGAGTTGTCCATAGTGGTAACCCACTCTATGCGATCGGAGATCCCGTGAAGTAGAAGAGGGAGACAAGCTGTTGGTCAGCTGGGAGAAGAGTATCTCTATGTTAATTATCCCACTCCATGAAGATGCAGTACTCTTCTGATCTGCATGGCAGGTTGATACTTATCTTAATGTGTGTTCAAGTGGCTTATTCGGGTAAGCATAGATGTTGCCCTGCAGAGCATCTCCTGAGGAACACACCTATATGAATTTGACTGTTAAACGTTGCAGTCTGTGAGAATTGGATGCTCTCTAATAAATTCATGATAGGCCCTGGAGTATGACGTATACGCTTCACCCGCGGGGAAGCCTTATGGCGACCCAGTATCAGTCAAGAATTTGTGTGAAACTAGTGTCGCAGAAAACTTATAGTTCAAGGCGTAGTCCACTATTCAAGTTGTGACCTAGTTTAGCATAGACCTTTAAGTGGAAGTTCAACTTTACAGTCTCCACTCAGCACCGGTATATAAACAATGATTTGGAATTAAATGATGAGATATGCCAATGAGACTTTGTGGGGGATTGTTGGAATTTGCTAGTGGGCTTTTGGCCCAAAGCCCAACTAAAATTTTGAAATTCTCTTGGCCCATTCATGCACACATGTGAGTGGTGTGAGTGAGACTAAAGTTTAGTCTCATCCCATAAGTTGAGAGAAAATTGCACCTCTTTATAAGGTGAGCTCTTCTATCACCTGTATGAGCATGAGAAGAGGAGACCTACACGCGCGCTCCTCCTCCTCGCTCGCTTCGCCACGCCTCGCCTCGCCACGTCCCGACACGCCGCGGGTTGCGGGAATGAGCCGATGACAGAGCTATGCACGTATTCTATATTTTTGCTGGTCCGAAATAATTAATAAGTTATTAATTAATAATTAATGGATGCATTAATTACTCAGCCGTTTTCAATCCTTTTGGATTGTGGGGCTGTTACTTGACGTGGGGATTTCTCCACCACCTATCCGGCCCACATTATATAGTCAGGCAGACGTCTATCCTAACCGTCCCCATATCGTATGGTTTCGCACCACCGTTCCATAGCATTGCGCCGCCACGCAAGTTTTCTCCATCCCTCCTTCCGGCGTGCACTGTCGTGGTTCTAACTCTGACAGTGATGTAGGGGGGTGAGTATGGAGAGGCTAGATCCTAGCTATTGGGAAGTTGTTACACGCGAGGTTTACGAGTTTAGGCCCTTCTCAGAGGAAGTAATAGCCCTACGTCTCGGAGCCCGGAGGCGGTCGACTGGATTATGCGTGTATGGATTACAGGGGTGCGAACCCTGCTTACTGAGGAGGGGGTGGCTTATATAGAGTTCGCCGGCTCCCTCCTGCCCCCAGTAATGCAGGGTTTAAGGTACATTTAAGGTCGGGCGTTACTGGTAACGCCCCTAATAAAGAGCTATAATGACCATAAAGACTACTTAACAGCTGACCGTTTGCCTTCGGAGTGACTATAGATCTCCCGGCGGTCGAGTGGTTGGCTTCATGGTCGAGTGATAGCTTCTTGGTCGAGTGTCTTGAACCTGTCGAGTGGGATGCCTTCAAGTCGATTGAAAGGTGATTTCTCCCAGGGGTGTCCTAGAGTAGGACTCTTCGGTCAGGTCCGTGTCCCTACCCTAGGTACATGTCTTCATCATTAGCCCCCGAATGGATCGAGGTTAGAGTGGGGAAAGAGTTGGAGATCTTTCCGACTGGTTCTTCGGGCTATGTGAGCGCCTCGTTTCGGGACAATCGTCACGGATGACGTTGCCAACCTTTTTCAGTCGCCTTGATCCATTCCAGGCCTTCCGTCGAGTGAATTTCCTTATTTGTGCCATACCGAGTGCCGGCGCGATCGGGGTCTTCTGTTTTTTAGCAAGTCGTTATGCGGCCCGCGGATGTCGCGGGATTTGGATTTTGGGAAGCGCGCGGGACGGGAGCAGCCGCAGTAATCGGAAGCGATAAAGCGGAAGTTCCTCGATCCCCGCGTCGCCTTTTTTGCCACGTACTGCGCGCGCGTCTGTTGCGGGATTTGACTGGATGGCCTGGGCCTACCGGTCAGCCACTCGGGAGCGGCCCCTTATAAGTTGCCGGCTCGGGGTTTCCAAGCCGTGCGCTCTCTTCTCCTTCCTTCTTCGTCTCTCCCTTTGCCAGTCTCTCTGTTACCTCCGCTCTCACCCTAACGCCGCGAGCCCGTGCGAGATCTCTCTGGCGACGATGGTGAAGGGCAAGACCACTGCTTTGGAGAGCGCGAAGAAGGCGGCGGCGGCGGGGAAAGGGAAGAGATCTGCTCGGGGCGGATCCTCCTCCAGGACCGCTCTGCCCAAAGGTTGGATCCATGGCGACTGGATGCCCTCGGTGCTCCGGCAAGAGGATCTTGACGACATGGTCGAGGGGGGAGCCATTCCCCACGAAGCTGCGCGTCTTCCGGAGGGAGAGATCGAACCTCAACCCCGTGACGGTGAGTGCGTGCTCCTAGCCACCCACATCGACCGAGGGTTTTCTCTGCCGCCCCATCCTTTCTTCCGGAGTTTCTTGAATTTCTTCGGAGCGCAGCTCCATCACTTTACCCCCCAACTCCATAGTCTATCTTGCCGCGTTCATTTCCATGTGCGAGGCCTTCCTGGGTTGCCGTCCGCATTGGGGGCTTTTCAAGCATATTTCCACTTGCCGCTCCCAGTCGGTTAAAAAGGCCAAGTCGAGTGATGAAAAGACGCAAGTGATCCAGCTGTGCGGGGGCCTAGCGATCCAGACGAGGGGGAAGAGCTGTTTTCCCTCTATCACCTTCCCGGAGTCGGTCCGCGGCTGGCAGTCAACCTGGTTCTACTGCCAGGATCAGGCGACCCCCGGACAGTCGACTGGTCTTCCTCCTTTTTCCCTCGACCGAGCCGAGAAGCCTGTCTCTCTGAAAGTCACGCCGGAGGAAAGGGCCCAGGTCAAGGTGTTGGCGGGTCGAGTGGTTGAGCTTGTCCGTGAGGGGGTGACTGGGATGGACCTGTTAGAGGTCTTTCTCCAGAGGCGCATTCAACCGCTCCAGGCGCGAGACCACCCGATGTGGCTGTATTCTGGCCTTGACGACACCACTCGGATCCACCCGGAGGAGGTCACCGATGAGATGCTGGAGGGGTGGCTGTCAAGTATCACGGGGAACAAAGACAACCCCCGAGGAGCCAGCAGGGTAATTCCACTCGACAACTCATATGAAGTGGACCAGGTATGTCTTTGTGTCGGATATTTGACCTTCTGTATTGGTCTTCTTTGGATAACTCGATTGACTTTCGTCCTGTCTGTTGTCTTCCAGGCGACCACTGAGATGTACTCGACGCCCAACGGGGCACAAGGGTCGACTGAGGAAGGCAAGGGGAGCGGAGGCGAGAGCGGGGACGACTAGGGCGAGTGGGAGTCCGACGGTGAGGGATATGAAGGCGACGACATCTTCTCCAGCGAAGAGGAGGAGGAGGCTGAGCCCTCCCGCCCGGAGGGGCGGTCCAAGCTCACCCACGATCCAGCGCGGGAACGTGACAAGGCGACTGCTCCTGTTGGGCAGTCGTCGAAACGCCCTCGGACTTCTTCTCCTCCGCCGACCGGGAAGGCTCCCAAGCACCCACGAACGACGCCATCTAAGCCGCCCAAGGCCTTGCCCAAAATGAAGATAGCTGTTCCCACCATTTCGGGGTAACAACAACACTTGCTTTCCTTTGTCGACTGTGGATGGATCCTTGGTCGATTCACTGGGCCAACTGACTAACTTTCGAGATTTGCAGTGGTGCAACTTCTGAGGTCTCCGCCAGGAACGACGACCAAGCGATGGAGGACGCTGTCACCTCCAACCCTGGTACGATCACTGCCGTCCTGCTTACGAGTCGACTGAAGCGTAGGTCGATTGAATGTTTTCCTTGCAGCCCCTCCTCATGTTATCGACCTCCCGGACGACGACGACAACACACCACTGAGGGTGAAGAGGACGAAGAAGGTGTTGGCTGGCAAGGCTCCGCAATCCACTCCCACGCCTGAGGCTGCAGTTCGGGATGATGGCGAACCCACTCGGGCTTCCGTGACTTTCGCTGTTCCTTTGACGAGTGCGCAGCCTTCAGCGTTGACTGCAGATCCGTATTCGCTTTTTGCCGCGTACCCCGTCCCTGAAGACCAAGCGGCTGCTGCGAAGGAGGCTGTACGCCAGGCTGGAGTCATGATGGAGCAGGTAAAAGTGGCTCGGGAGGCTTGCCAGGCGGCTTACGACGCAAGCTCGGCTCTTCAGAGCAATGTCCAGGTCAGTCGACTTCAACACTTGGTCTGTTTTGGTATGTTCTTTGAAGAATCTCTTTTCCGAAGATCTTTAAGTTTGTACACCCACTGGGTGTTTTTGCCAATTCTTGGACGAGTGGGGGCACGCTAAGTGCACCCACTGGGTGTAGTCCCCGAGACTACGGTGGACTGCTGGCGGTCGACTGTAGTCTTTAAATTGAGTTGTTGTAGTTGAATTTCTTCGCTCTGTCTGATCGGGTCATGTCGAATGGAACAGAATCCTGTCGACTGCGGGCAGTCGACGTCTTTCTCTCTTTTTTTACTGTGGGGGCACGCTGAGTGCACCCACTGGGTGTAGCCCCCGACGCTACTGTCGAATGTTTTGCTTCGGCTGTAGTCTTAGAAACTCTGTTATTGTCTCTTAACTGCTCGGAAGCAGCTTGTCTTGGACTCGACTTCAGGGATCGGTCGAGTGGGATAGGAACCGGTGGGGGCACGCTGAGTGCACCCACTGGGTGTAGTCCCCGAGACTATGGTGGACTGCTGGCAGTCGACCGTAGTCTTAGTATTTACTGCCTTTGTTGCTTTTTTCCTTTTTACTGAAATTGTAACCCCTCCTCTTTGACTTCAGAAATCTTGTGATCTTGGAACCCGCTTGGCTGACTTGGAGAAGCAGCAAATTCAAATGAACCTTGATCTGGAGCTGGCCAGGACAGAACTGCAGACGGTCAGAGACGGCGCCGCAGGTAAGACGCCTTTGTCGACTGGTTAGCTTTCAGGCTTGAGTATCTCTTCGCTTTCTCCGACTCAATCATCATTTTTGCAGAAAAACTGAAAGAAGCTCTGGCGAAGAAGGATCAGGACTTGGCTGCTGCCCGTAAGGAGGCTGATGACAAGACCGCTCTGGTCGCGCAGAAGCTGGCTTCGGTCGACCAATTAGAAGGGGAGAACACCAAGTTGAAGACCGCTCTGAAGGAAGCCAACAGGGAGTGTTCGCGTTGGAAGAAGGAGCACCTCACCCTGAGCGAGAAGATGGAAAGCCTCGCTCGCAGGAGAGACGACCTGGAGAGCTACTTGAGGAGCTTTGCCAAGAAGCTGTACATCAAGCTGGAAGGTGCACAATCAGTTCCGACTGGTTCTTTTTGTGTCGACTCAGTTTTATGAAATTTGACTTATCCTTGGGTCGTGCATGCAGAACTTTGCCAGAACTTCGAAGAGGAGACCGGGCGGATCGAAACAGGTTTAGATCCAATCAACTCTCCGGTGCAAGACGAAGCTGCCATGAACCTGCTCCGACTGGAATCCCGCGTTGACGGCGTCGTGGATTACTTGGCTCGACTGAAGGTCGCCATGACGCGGATCGACCCGTCGCTTTGGCCAGAGTCCACGCTCCAGAACGATCTCGAGTCTCTGATGACTCGACTCAACGGAATCCCTGACCGAGTGCAAGAGTGGAAGAAGTCTTCAGCTCGGTGTGGTGCCGACGTGGCTCTGTCTCTGGTCCGCGTCCATTGCAAGGAGGTGCGGGAGGAGAAGCTGGCCGCCATCCAAGTTGCCAACACGAGGAAGCACAACTTCCAGGACTTCATGGAGACATTTATTGCCGCTGCTACCCGCATCGCAGATGGGATCGACTTGGATGAATTTGTCGCCCCTGCCAGTCCTCCTCCTCCTGAGGAATGAAAAAACTTGCCTCGGGATGCCGAGTGTATTTTGTAATCCGTTATACTCTGCCTTAAATTTGTCTCGGAATGCCGAGTGGAAGTGTAACAGTTAAACTCTGCCGAGCTGTGGGCTTGAGTACTTTGATCTGAGGTCTCTCGGATATTTTAGGCTTTATTTGAACTTGATTTGTCGTTGAATCTCTTTGTGGATGACTCGTCGAGTGGGATTTGATCTTCACTCGAAATAACTTTGTGTCTGTGGTGCAGCTTCGAAGGAGAAGGTGGCGGTCGACCTGCCCCTCGTCGTCCTTGGGAAATGAGAAGTGTTTCATACTTAGGTGAGCGCGGGACTGCAGCTAAGCCCCCGAGTGGGAGGTTTTCTCTCCACTCGGTAGGATTTTCAAACTTAGGCGAGTGCTGACCGCAGCTAAGTTTCTTCGTAGGAGAACTTAGGCGAGTGCTTGACTGCAGCTAAGCCTCCGAGTGGGAGGTTTGCTCTTCACTCGGTAGGATTTTTCAAACTTAGGCGAGTGCTGACCGCAGCTAAGTCTCTTCGCAGGAG
Source organism: Triticum urartu (assembly GCF_003073215.2). Taxonomy (NCBI): domain Eukaryota; kingdom Viridiplantae; phylum Streptophyta; class Magnoliopsida; order Poales; family Poaceae; genus Triticum; species Triticum urartu. Next base: position 662,677,268 of record NC_053028.1, on the reverse strand, counting down.
AACTTAGGCGAGTGCTGGACTGCAACTAAGCCCCCGAGTGGGAGGTTTTCTCTCCACTCGGTAGGATTTTTCAAACTTAGGCGAGTGCTGACCGTAGCTAAGTTTCTTCGTAGGAGAACTTAGGCGAGTGCTTGACTGCAGCTAAGCCTCCGAGTGGGAGGTTTGCTCTTCACTCGGTAGGATTTTTCAAACTTAGGCGAGTGCTGACCGCAGCTAAGTCTCTTCGCAGGAGAACTTAGGCGAGTGCTGGACTGCAACTAAGCCCCCGAGTGGGAGGTTTTCTCTCCACTCGGTAGGATTTTTCAAACTTAGGCGAGTGCTGACCGTAGCTAAGTTTCTTCGTAGGAGAACTTAGGCGAGTGCTTGACTGCAGCTAAGCCTCCGAGTGGGAGGTTTGCTCTTCACTCGGTAGGATTTTTCAAACTTAGGCGAGTGCTGACCGCAGCTAAGTCTCTTCGCAGGAGAACTTAGGCGAGTGCTGGACTGCAGCTAAGCCCCCGAGTGGGAGGTTTGCTCTCCACTCGGTAGGATTTTTCAAACTTAGGCGAGTGCTGACCGCAGCTAAGTCTCTTCGCAGGAGAACTTAGGCGAGTGCTGGACTGCAGCTAAGCCCCCGAGTGGGAGGTTTGCTCTCCACTCGGTAGGATTTTTCAAACTTAGGCGAGTGCTGACCGCAGCTCAGTCTCTTCGCAGGAGAACTTAGGCGAGTGCTGGACTGCAGCTAAGCCCCCGAGTGGGAGGTTTGCTCTCCACTCGGTAGGATTTTTCAAACTTAGGCGAGTGCTGACCGCAGCTAAGTCTCTTCGAAGGAGAACTTAGGCGAGTGCTGGACTGCAGCTAAGCCCCCGAGTGGGAGGTTTGCTCTCCACTCGGTAGGATTTTTCAAACTTAGGCGAGTGCTGACCGCAGCTAAGTCTCTTCGTAGGAGAACTTAGGCGAGTGCTGGACTGCAGCTAAGCCCCCGAGTGGGAGGTTTGCTCTCCACTTGGTAGGATTTTTCAAACTTAGGCGAGTGCTGACCGCAGCTAAGTCTCTGCGTAGGAGAACTTAGGCGAGTGCTGAACTGCAGCTAAGCCTCCGAGTGGGAGGTTTGCTCTCCACTCGGTAGGATTTTTTTTTTGAACTTAGGCGAAACGGGTTCGCGGCTAAGTCACCCACTGGGGGTTCTCGTATGTAAACAGAAGTGACAGCAATCATTGGAACACTCTTGACTTTGATAAAAATGAACTGCGGAAGTTTCTCTTATTACATCTTTATGGGAAGGAACTTAAGTGTAAAAGGGGCGGAGTAGTTCCGCATTCCAAGCTCGCGGCTCGTCAATCTGGCGATCAACATTGTAGAGGTGATACGCTCCGTTGTGGAGGACTCTGGTGATGATGAAGGGGCCTTCCCAAGTAGGAGCAAGCTTGTGTGGTTTCTGTTGATCCACTCGGAGGACCAAATCTCCTTCTTGGAAGGTTCGACTCTTCACATGTCGGGCATGGAATCGACGCAAGTCTTGCTGATAAATGGTCGATCTGATCATGGCCATCTCTCTTTCTTCTTCCAGGAGGTCTACTGCATCTTGCCGAGCCTGTTCTGCTTCATCTTCGGTGTAAAGCTCGACTCGGGGAGCGTTGTGAAGGAGATCACTTGGCAGAACGGCTTCGGCTCCATAAACAAGAAAGAACGGGGTTCTTCCAGTCGAACGGTTAGGGGTGGTCCTTAATCCCCACAAAATTGACGGAAGCTCGTCGACCCAGGCACCTGCTGCGTGCTTGAGATCACGCATTAGCCGAGGCTTTAGTCCTTTGAGGATCAGACCATTCGCTCTTTCAGCTTGTCCATTCGACTGGGGATGGGCGACTGACGCATAGTCGACACGAGTGCCTTGAGAGGCGCAAAAGGCTCTGAACTGGTCTGAGTCGAAGTTTGACCCATTGTCAGTGATGATGCTGTGAGGGACTCCATATCTGAATGTTAGTCCTCTGACGAAACTAATAGCAGTGCCAGCATCGAGGTTCTTGACGGGTTTAGCTTCAATCCACTTGGTAAACTTGTCGACTGCCACAAGCACATGGGTGAAACTGCTCCTGCCTGTTCTCAGAGGACCGACCATGTCCAGTCCCCAGACAGCGAAGGGCCAGACGAGTGGAATGGTCTTCAGGGCTGATGCGGGCTTGTGGGACATGTTGGAGTAGAACTGACACCCCTCACACTTGTCAACTATCACCTTTGCCATCTCATTTGCTCTTGGCCAGTAAAATCCCGCCCGGTATGCTTTGGCCACAATGGTTCGGGAGGACGCATGGTGACCGCAGGTCCCCGAATGGATCTCATCAAGGATCATCTGACCTTCTTCCGGAGTTATGCACTTCTGACCGATTCCAGTCGCGCTTTCTCTGTACAACTGCCCCTTTATGACTGTGAAGGCTTTGGATCGGCGGACGATCTGTCGAGCCTCTTCCTCGTCCTCCGGGAGCTCTTTCCTTAGGATATATGCGATGTATGGTATCGTCCAGTCGGGAGTGATGGCCAAGACTTCCATGATCAGGTCGACCACAGCAGGAACTTCGACTTCAGTCGGATCTGTGGCACTTTTCGGCTATGGGGCTTCTTCTGTGAAAGGATCCTCCTGGACTGACGGCGAGCGGATGTGCTCCAAAAACACATTGCCGAGAATGGCTTCTCTCTTGGAGCCTATCTTTGCCAGATCATCGGCTGCTTGATTCTTGAGTCGGGGGATGTGATGAAGTTCTAACCCCTCAAATTTCTTTTCTAGCTTTCTCACTGCGTTGCAATAACCAGTCATAGCCGGGCTTCTGACGTCCCACTCCTTCATTACCTGATTAACCACCAAATCTGAGTCGCCGTAGACCATGAGGCGACGGACGCCGAGTGAAATGGCCATGCGCAACCCATACAGAAGTGCTTCATACTCTGCTTCATTGTTGGAGGAATCGAAGTGAATCTGGAGGACGTATCTGAGCTTTTCTCCTCGGGGGGAGACTAGAACTACCCCAGCACTGGAACCATTCAGCATCTTAGATCCATCGAAGAACATGGTCCAGTGCTCCGAGTGAACTTGAGTCAGAAGCTGCTGTTCAATCCACTCGGCGACGAAATCTGCGATTGCTTGGGACTTAATAGCCTTCTTTGCTTCAAACCTGATATCTAAGGGAAGGAGTTCAATCGCCCACTTGGCCACTCGACCAGTTGCATCTCTGTTATGCAGTATCTCTGACAGTGGGGCGTCGCTGACGACTGTAATGGAGTGGTCAGAGAAGCAATGTGCAACCTTCTTCGTGGTCATGTAAATCCCATATACAAGCTTCTGGTAGTGAGGGTATCTTTGTTTTGAAGGGGTCAAAACTTCAGACAGATAATAGACTGGGCGCTGAACTCTGAAGGCCTTTCCTTCTTCTTCCCGCTCGACCGTGAGTACTGTACTGACAACTTGTCCCGTGGCCGCAATGTACAGCAGCAGAGGCTCTTTGCTGATTGGGGAAGCAAGCACCGGTTGGGTGGAGAGCAGAGCTTTGAGTTCTACAAACGCTGCGTCAGCTTCTGGAGTCCACTCGAACTTGTCAGACTTCTTCATCAGTCGGTAGAGAGGCAACGCCTTTTCATCGAGGCGAGAAATGAATCGACTTAAAGCGGCCAAGCAGCCTGTAAGCTTTTGGACGTCGTGCACGCGTACAGGACGCTTCATCCGGAGTATGGTGCCAATTTTCTCAGGATTGGCGTCGATCCCTCGTTCGGAAACGAGAAAACCGAGTAACTTTCCGCCTGGAACTCCGAATGTGCATTTTGATGGATTGAGCTTGATATCATACCTCCTGAGGTTGGCAAAGGTTTCGGCAAGGTCAGCTCGCAGGTCGGAACCTTTGCGTGACTTCACCACAATATCATCCATGTATGCCTCCACATTCCGACTGATTTGAGTGAGTAAACACTTCTGAATCATTCTCATGAACGTGGCTCCAACGTTCTTGAGGCCGAACAGCATAGTGACATAACAGAAGCATCTGAATGGGGTGATGAAAGCTGTTTTGATTTCGTCGGGTCCATACAGACGGATCTGATGGTACCCGGAATAAGCATCTAGAAAAGATAATCTCTCGCACCCCGCAGTCGAGTCGACTATTTGGTCGATGCGAGGGAGAGGAAAATGATCTTTCGGGCAGGCCCGATTGATATGTTTGAAATCAATGCACATGCGAAGTGACTTGTCATTCTTGGGGACCATGACGACATTGGCGAGCCACTCGGAGTGGTAAATTTCTCGGATGAACTCTGCTGCTAAGAGCCGAGCCACCTCCTCGCCAATGGCTTGCTTCTTCTGGACGGCGGACCGTCGAAGATGTTCCTTCACAGGCTTGAATTTTGGGTCGACCCGTAGACGGTGCTCAGCCAGCCCCCTGGGAACTCCAGGCATGTCGGAGGGTTTCCATGCGAAGATGTCCCAGTTCTCACGGAGGAGCTGGATGAGCGCTTCTTCCTATTTGGAGTCAAGCGTCGTTGAGATGTGAGTCGGGGCAGCATCGGGGTCGGTCGGGTGAATGTCGACTGTTTTTGTTTCACCGGACGATTGAAAAGCTGATTCTGAAGCAGGCTTCTTGGCTCGTAGTAACTCGCTTGGGTCGGCAGTCTTTTGGTACTCTTGCAGCTCGACCACTGCCATCTGAGCATCTGCAATCTTTGAGCCCTTCTGAAAGCACTCTTCCGCCTTCTTCTGATTGCCTGTGACAGTGATCACACCTTTGGGGCCAGACATCTTCAGTTTGAGGTACACGTAACATGGTCGGGCCATGAAGCGTGCGTAAGCTGGCCTGCCCAAAATGGCGTGATAAGCACTTTGGAATTCCACGACCTCGAATGTCAACTTTTCCTTGCGGTAATTCTTTGAATCACCGAAAACCACATCAAGAGCGATCTGGCCGAGTGATTGGGCTTTCTTCCCAGGAATGACTCCATGGAAACTCATGTTACTGGTGCTGAGCCTGGACATCGGAATGCCCAATCCTTTCAATGTTTCAGCATACAGTATGTTCAGGCCACTGCCTCCATCCATCAGGACTTTAGTCAGTCGAGTGCCTTCAACAATTGGGTCGACCACCAAAGCTTTCCTCCCAGGGGTGGCAATGTGCGTCGGGTGATCAGACTGGTCGAATGTGATGGCAGTCTGAGACCACTTCAGGTAACTGGGTGTTGCCGGGGCAACCATGTTCACCTCTCGGTTAATGACTTTCAGTCGACTTTTGCTTTCGACATCGGCAAAAATCATTAGGATGGAATTGACTTGGGGGTATCCATCGTCACTGTCTTCCTTGTCCTCGACTCTATCCGACTCTTTTTCCTTATCCTTGGACTGTTTTCCTTGGAACTGCTGGATCAGGAGCCGGCACTGTCGAGTGGTATGCTTTGGGTAAATAAAATTACCCTCTTCATCCTTCTTGGTGTGGATGTGACATGGCAGATCCAAAACATCATTTCCGTCTTGATCCTTGACTTTTTTGGGCTTCCAGGTGCCCTTGGGTTTTCCCTTGAAGTTTCCCTGGGCTACGGCCAGGGCCTCTCCAGGAGCGGCTGGCTCGGCCTTCCGCTTCTGCTTCCGACTGGAATTGCCTCCAGTTTCCTGGGCGATTGCTTTCTGCTTGCCACTCCGGAGTCGATCTTCGTCTTCTCCATTATCATACTTGGTGGCAATCTCCATCATCCGATTCAGAGACATCTCTCCAGTTCGACCGAACTTCAGATTCAACTCTCTATATTTAACACCTTCCTTGAAGGCACAAACTGCTTGATGGTCTGGCACGTTCTCAACCGAGTGATGCAGCGTGATCCATCTCTGGATGTATTCTCTCAGAGTTTCATTCAGCTTCTGCACGCAAGACCGCAGCTCGGTTAGGCCTGCAGGTCGCTTGCATGTTCCTTCAAAGGTTGTGATAAACACTCGGGAGAGGTCCTCCCAAGTGTAAATGCTGCTGGGTGCCAACTGATTTAGCCATGCTCTGGCGGAGCCCTCTAACATGAGAGGCAAATGCTTCATGGCCACCTCGTCATTGCCACCGCCAATCTGTACAGCCACTCGGTAATCTTTGAGCCAGGTGTCAGGCTTAGATTCACCGGTGAACTTGCCGATTCCAGTCGCCAACCTGAAATTGGGAGGTATCACTGCGGCTCTGATGGCTCGACTGAAACACTCTGGCCCTGAAGCGCGTACTCTGCTGCTGGCAGGCGCATCTCTGTTGTGGCCTTCTCGATGAGCTCTGTTCCTGTCAACCAAACCTTGAACGAGGATGGATCTCGCATCAAAGCCTGGGTCTCTGGGGTCGACTGGAATCCTCTGCCCAACACTATGACGGCGTCTGTCATCTTGCCGTCGAGGCGCATATGACCCACTCCTCGGGGGAGGGGTTGGCACTCGACGTCGATCATCACGGTCGAATCGGTGATCATACTGCTCATTCCTCCTGTACTGATCATGTTGGCCACCACGTCCCTCACGCCTCGAGGGCGATCTCGGGCTGTGAGCTGACTCGACTGTATCTGTTGCGACAGACCGACTGTGGATCCTATTCCGCGATTGTGAGACAGCGGAATTCTGGTCTCCTGCCGCCCGGAGCAATGCTCTGATCTGTAACAAGCCCCTACCAGCCTCCGACTGGGAGGGCTGAATCGATTCTGCTATACGGGCCGCGGCGGCCAGATTCTGAACTGGGGTTCGATATACCTGCGTTGGCGGGAAGAGCTGGCGTCGACTAGACTCGGGAGCCCGCTGACGCGCTTGCTCGTCGAGTGCTCGCTGGAGATTCTCCAGTCGAGTGCGCTCGGCCAAGTTGGCTAAACGCGCGTCCTCCAAGGCCCGGGCCTCGGGGGTCTCTCCGACGATAGGAGTGCGGAGCGCGTCCATGTTCCGGCGGCGAAGCTCCTCTCGTTGTAATGACGTGAGAGGTTCGGGGAGATACTCGTCGTGGGAATGCGACGGATCGCCCCCACCAGCGCCTCCATCAGTGCGAGGGAAACCAGGGGGACTGTGTGTTCCATCGACCGCCAGAACCTCAGCCGCTGGATCGCTGCTGTCGCACTCGGATGCGGTCTCCACGGAGCCAGTCGACAGGTCGAACAGGCCGCAGAGGGATTCGACGGGCTCGATGGCCGCGACTTGCGGGGCTGCCGACTAGCGGGCCACGGCGTGCCTCACCCACTGCTGAAGTCTTGACCGACCGGAGCGCTTGCGCTGGTGGGAGACAGGGCGGGGAGACGATACGGGGGCCGACCCATATTGGGTTGACGGTTGCCGCAGGAGGACGCCACGAACGCATGCGCGGAAATGTGTCGCACCACGGGCGGGGAGCGCGTCGATGTCGAGCGGTGCCTCCTGAAGCCAGGCGGAGTCGTCGACGATGAAGGTGAGCGCGCCGAGACGGATCTCGCGGTCCTCCACCAAAACTCCGCAAGAAAACATGATCAAAGGGATCGAGAAAAATCACAACTTCTCCAACTAAGCGCTAAGATTCCGGCCCCACGGTGGGCGCCAACTGTCGTGGTTCTAACTCTGACAATGATGTAGGGGGGTGAGTATGGAGAGGCTAGATCCTAGCTATTGGGAAGTTGTTACACGCGAGGTTTACGAGTTCAGGCCCTTCTCGGAGGAAGTAATAGCCCTACGTCTCGGAGCCCGGAGGCGGTCGACGGGATTATGCGTGTATGGATTACAGGGGTGCGAACCCTGCTTACTGAGGAGGGGGGTGGCTTATATAGAGTTCGCCGGCTCCCTCCTGCCCCCAGTAATGCAGGGTTTAAGGTACATTTAAGGTCGGGCGTTACTGGTAACGCCCCTAATAAAGAGCTATAATGACCATAAAGACTACTTAACAGCTGACTGTTTGCCTTCGGAGTGACTATAGATCTCCCGGCGGTCGAGTGGTTGGCTTCATGGTCGAGTGATAGCTTCTTGGTCGAGTGTCTTGAACCTGTCGAGTGGGATGCATTCAAGTCGATTGAAAGGTGATTTCTCCCAGGGGTGTCCTAGAGTAGGACTCTTCGGTCAGGTCCGTGTCCCTACCATAGGTACATGTCTTCATCATGCACCGCGAGAAGGGACAGCAGGCCTCCGGAACCCCGTCTCTCGTGATCCTGTACGGGAGAGGTGCGATCAGATTTTTGGGGAGCGCACTCGCGCGACTGCTGCCAGCGATGACTTCGCCAACGACGACTTCTTCCCCGACCTCGGCAACCTCATCCTCAACGACATGGGCGACAATATCAACGCCGGCGGTGCTGCTCCTGCTGCCCCGTATGTGATTCTATCCTTGTTCGAGATCGTGGTATAATTCATGTTTCTAGTATGTGCCCTAGATGTGATTCGCATGTTTAATTTAATCTTTGCTGCTGCTGTCATGATTTATCTTTTGTTTATTCAGATTAAATTTCGTAGTAATTTGCTTATATTTTCAATATCCTGGACAGGATGTCGCAGACTAGCTTGCTTGGCAAGTAGACCGGCGACGGTGTGTGGGTGGACGGGGCCGGGATAGCACATCTTTTGGCAAGTAGACCAGCGATGGCGTGTCGGTCGACGGAGTTCGGAACAGCGCCTGCACCCGGTACAGAAGAACCCGCAACGACGATACCTTGATCCCCATATGATTTGGCTTCGATCGTACCGGCAGCCGGCGAGTTTGCATCTTCGGATTTTGCTCAGGTTGATTTCTGAAGGCCGGACAAGATGTTCACGGATTTTGGCCCGTGATGGAAGCTGGCATTCCGGCCGTGTCAGAAACGATCTTGGTTTATTCGCATGGAAGCCACCGTATGCATCGTATTACAAAGAGATCGTGCCGTGATTCACTTGGCATATACGGAGATTGTATACCGCAGAAGCAAGTAAACTGGTAGATTCGGTGCGCCCGGCTGCAAACAGGATAAAAACTGATTTATATAGATTTACAAAAGAATTAGAACTTTCCTGTTAAAGTTTATTGGTATTTCCTTTTTCCATGAAATAAAGAGGCAGTTCAGAAAGAAACAAGAATTGGTTTGGTGAATCGGGAACAATTCTATAGAAAAATTAAAGTAAAAATTATAGGGTCAGCCTCTAACTCTCTCGAAATCATTCTGCACTAGTGCGAGCTACATATGACGTCCTCCTAAAATCCCTAAAATCTCTGGTTGTAAAATTCCCACTCGTGGATGAGTCACTCCAAGTCGCCAGATCCCCGCCACCAAATGAGCCAGAAAAAAAAAATACTACATCAAATGTGGCGGAACGAGGATATGGGGCGTTGGATCTTTGCCGAGCCAAAACGCTCCATGTGCGAGCTGCAAAAGCCGACAACGGTGCCGTGGTCACCAAGCAGTTTTTCTGTCACATCTGTGCATGTCTCAGAATGAGGGTCATAGATTTGTAACTGTGCTCCTCGTAACACAAATAATACATATCTAGAACCATAGTAGAAGCGCAGCTTTGAACTGTCGTGCAACACCCTCAAAGGTATCATCCGACAAAACATGGGAGCATACGGGAGCATGGACGGCTCTAATGGTATCGTATATGCCTTGATCCAGATACTCATATATCAAAATCAGTCATGAGCCATACGTTTGTATACCCATGATCGGTTTCCCAGTTCTTCTTTTCAGCCATATACAAAGTGTCCTTAAGCTCGCCTAAGCTGATATCATGCAACCGGACGTCCACATTTGGTGGGCCTTTGATGTTATTCTTCCACTCCTCGCTCTCGAGGTCAAAGCAGAGTACATAGTCCATGCCCTGTCGCTTCGTACTTGCCAACAAATACAACACACCATTGACCGTTGCAGCATAGTTTTCAAAGGTATCGTATTTGTAATGCAATGGGTGTGATTTCCTCCGTCTCCACCCGGCACCACCCCCTATCGTGTAAACCTCACAATAACATCCCATGGCGTGGTCTTGAAAGCGCACAATCTTATGCGCATCTGACGGGACAGCACGACCGAAGCCCCAAGCTTTATTGTGTTCTAAGCGGGTGACAACCGCCTCCATGGTGCCAAGGTCGATCAACCCGGCAAAAACAGCGGTACCCGGGTAGCTATCCAGATAGCCAGTGACACGTAGAATGCCATCGGGGCTCGTGGACACCGGACTCCAACACCCACGCATGTCGCTAATCAACCTTACGACGTTGCCATCCATATCGATCAGCCGCAGGCCCTCGCAGGGATTGGAGTACACCACGAGGAATGGCTCGGCGCGGGACTTGTGTGCGGCGATGAAGGCGGGGGAGGTGACGAGGGCACGCCACTCCTTGGACACGCACCGGAACCGGCGCACGGACCTCTCAGGGATCCTGGACAGGATATCGGACACGAGCTCGTTCGGCAGGTAGACCGGCGACCGCGTGTCGGCCAACAGTGCCCGGAACAACGCATGCACCCGGTGAAGTAGACCGCGCAGCGAGAACGCCTTGATCCCCATATGGTTTGGCTTCGTTTCCGGCGGCCGGCCACGTTGGGTCCTCTTGCACCCTCGGATTTGTCCAGAGATTTCTGAAGGCCGGCCTTGCCCTATGTCCTTTTGTTCCTTGCAAAAAATACTTAGGGCGAGATGACCGGACATGATGTCGATCGGTTGTGCGTTTATATGCCGTGTGGGAAACAATCTCGAGGTGATTCACTTGGCATATATAGAGATTGTATGCCGCAGCAGCAACTAAAATCAAGGGCAGTAAACCCTTGCATTGTACGTACGGATAAGAATCAGCTAGAGTTGGTTCATACAAATACGAGTTGGAGTTTGTTCTGGACACGAATATGAATAATACGCCTGCAAAGATGATAACATCTGAGTTTTTTCTAGTACTACTTTTATTTTATTTTAGGTCCCGATAACGCTCATACGTGTGGACGTTAGGGGATCTGGCCACACGTTTCATGTATATCTAAGAGAACCAGTCCACACGTCTATGCGTGGGCAAAACAAGTAATGCCCCCACGGCTGGTCTTTTGCCTCGCGGTCCCTCCCACATGCCTACGTGTGGGTAAAATTAATAACGTCCACATGCTCCACGTGACAGTCACCAACGCGTCCCGGCAGTTGCCATGGTCGGGACCCTCTTTCATGTTCATTTAACTACAATTGCCATGTTGGTGAACTGCAGTTGCCATGTCTGACAACTACCATTGTCATGGTTGCTTAACTGTAATTGCCATCTCAGGTCAAGTGCCAAATGTCATTTTTGGACAACTGCAGTTGTTGCCACGTATGGTCTGGTCCACTACAGTTGCCATGATTTGAAACCTTTAGGAGTTGCCACCTACTAACACTAGGCAATTGCCATGTAGCACTACAAAAAGACATGACAAAATAACATGTTTGGGTAAAAAGAGAGTTGCCATCTGCTTACAAGCACATTAGAGCAGTTGCCATATACCCTGCAAAACACATGGCAACTGATAACTTTGGGTGCCGGGGAGAAGACGGGCGTGTGGGCGAACTGATAAACGCCCACAGACCAGCCCTTATCCGTGCGTGAAAACTGGCGTGTGGGCGAACTGCTAAACGCCAACACAACAGCCCCTCCACACGGTGAAACAGACGTGTGAGCGATCGGATAAATGCCCACACACCAGCCCAGTTCTACGTGGTATAAAAAATCTGACAAAACATGCCAAGATTCGTGCAAACACAAACAAACGTTGATTGATGCGTGTGTGCGAGATACAAACGCCCACACATATGGGTGTTATCTTTTCCCTTTATTTTAGGCTAGTACTACTTTTTTTTAGAACTGGCTAGTGCTACTTCTATTGAAACAAAACCTGAACCCGGGGGAACCCACCTCGTGGTTTGGGTTGCTTCGAAAGTGTCCGCAAAGAATAATTTCTCGGTTTTAGTGTGTTCGTCGGCTGCATTCCCACGTTCGCTAGCTCATTTTCTTCGTTTTTTCTGTTTTATTTATTTTTTCTTTGTGTTTTCTTCGGTTTTCTTTGGGTCTAATATAATCTGTTTTTCGTCGATTTTTTTTTTCATTTTCCTTTTTCTCCGGGTTTCTTTGATTTCATTGAATTTTATTAGTTTTCCTAATTTTATCGTTTTCTTCTTTTCTTTGTTTCTTTCTTGTTTTTATATATTTTTGTTTGGTTTAAACACATGTCTACTTTTTTCACACACAATGTGTCGTGGAATTGTCACGACAGATGTCCTAGCATAAGGACTTAGTCGTAGGGCCATCGCAACTAGGAAGCTTAAAGGGGTTAATTGGGACAAAGGACACGAGATGTTTTATACTAGTTCGGCCCCTTATGATGAAGGTAAAAGCCTACGTCTAGTTGTGTTGATATTGCTGGGGTTTCGATTACCAAGAGGCTAGTTCGCCGGCTTGGTTCTCGATCTATTGTTTTTCGTCCTAGGCCGCCACTGGGTCGTCCCCTTATATACACGGGTTGACGCCTGGTGGCCTACAGATTTCCGGCCGGCTCATAAATCGTGTCTGGCTTGGTGACTTCTTTTACATTCCTTTCCTTACAAGTCTTTCCTTACATACGGCGGTTTACAACATTTGGCCTTAAGCCGCCACTAGGCCTTTAGGCCTTCTACAAGATTTAATAACCTATCGCTTTGAATGTCTATTGGGCTTCCTTTGCGACCCGCCATTGGGACTAACCCGGCCCCTCCTGGGCGGGTCATAACTGATAGCTATATCCCCAACATTAGGCCCCAGGTTGATTTGAACTTTGTTCTTGTCAATCTTCAATACTTAGAAAAAATCCATCTATTACTGTTTTGCGAAAGCCTTGTAACCCGCCATGACGTCACCTCTGGATTTTTCGGGAACCTGCCATCATGTTATCTTTTTAAAGGATCTTTATCTTTAATGCATTCCCAAAAATCGAGGCGCCTGGGTAGCTGGATAATCATGTTTTGGTCTCCTCGTTTTTCGCGCCCACTTATCAGCCTTCTCCTTATAAATAGACATGACTGGCCTCTCTTCATTCTCCCGCTTTTCCATCGTCTTCCTCCTTTCCCGCAACCCTTCTGTCGCTCGGGCTCTGCCGCCACCGCAGCGCTCATCGTCGTCCTCAAGCTCGGCCGCTGCATCACCCTGAACTGTCCAGAGAAACGGTGACGACCCTCCGCAACAGATCCGCATCCGTAAGCTCTTGCCTTCTCAAACTTTTAGATCTGCATTAGGGTTTGCGAGTTCATCGGTGTTCTTTGTTGTTCATCATGAATCTTTCTGGTAGTTCTTCCTCCACAGCCTCTCTTGATCAAAAAGGAACACATAGCTCGTACGGTAGTGGTTTTATACCTATTTTAGATGTTAGTAGATCCCTTTCCTTTGCACAGATACCTTCTTAGAGCCGATGAATTCATCTGGGCTACATTTTTAGGTCTAGGAAGTTTTTCATTTTCAACGGCCATTTGATCCATAATAATATCCAGAAGTTAAGAAACATGTTTGTCTCCATACTTAACCAACTCTGCCACTGGTATTTCTCAAATGTCTGTAGTCATGGAGGCTTACTGTGCCGGCTTACTTTTCCTTATATGACATTAGCCCTTAATTAAGCCGCCATTACTCCCCTGTATCATCATCATTTACTTTCACCATATTTATTGAATTGAACCGGCATGTTACCTTCCTTTCAGTACGTTTTTGAACACCATGTCGTCCAAAGCGCCGACTGTCTGCAATTGGGGTCCCTCAACCGTAACTGAGGAAAATTTGAAGGAGTTCTTCTCCATAGGATTTTTGCCAGGAAAAAATGTCATGTCTTACCGTGCACCTGATCCGGACGAAGAACGGCCCAATCCAAGAGATGGTGAAGTCATTGTCTTTACTGACCACATGAATCGTGGCTTTTCACCGCCCGGCTCAAAGTTCTTCAGAGATGTCCTCCATTTTTTCAAACTCCACCCTCAAGATAATGGGCCCAATTCTATATCCAATATCTGCAACTTCTAAGTGCTCTGTGAGGTGTACCTTCAGGAAGAGTCGACCGTGGAACTCTTTAGAGAGTATTTTTATCTGAACCGGCAGAACGAGTGCACCAATGGCCTTAGCTTGGATCTTGGAGGCATCTCAATTCAACGTCGGCAGGGCGCTGTCTTCCCCCTCATAGTCTTGCCGAGTCATCCAAAAGACTGGAATCAGACTTGGTTCTATTGTCAAGACACTTCACCAGCAAACGAGAAGCCACTGCCGGGTTATCGCGCCGAGCGTCTTGATTGCAAATTCGTGCTCCCTGACAAGCTTACTGCTGCCGTACGCAAGAAACTGATCCCATCAATCAAAAGGATTAATGCCTTATTAGGGAACGACTTAACCGAAGTTGACTTGACCCGCTGCTGGATCTCATGGCGGGTTATGCATCTAAGCCGCCGCTCAACTGATGTGTGAATGTGGTGGAGGCCCAAATGATTCTCTTCGTCACAGCTCCGTCCAATTACCCGAAGAGGATATTGTTGCAATGTCAACCCTTCTGGTAAACGGCAAATACGAAGACTGCAGTAAAGTTGGGTTAAACCCCTTCTGCAAACTTAGCCCGGCGCCATAGGTAAAGAACCTCTGATCTCCTTTCTATTTTCCCAGCTGTCTTAAGTACTTGCTTGATCTTTCATCTTTGTTTATTAATCTACATGCCAGATCTGATTTATGGAAAGCTAAGTACGACCATGAAGCCGCCAAGAAGGCTAAAGCCGCTGCTATTAATACCAAGAAAACGACCCAGCGGTCCAAGAAGAAGAAAAGTACCGCTGAGGATATGATGAAGCTTGATGATACTTCTGAGTCAGAGGTAGCCCTTGACTCCTTTGGCCAACTTTTTGATAATCTTATTAACACTGATTATTGCCAGGACGACACGGGGGCCAGTCAGGCCGTGGAAGAAGAGGTAACTATTTCCTCCAACTCAGCCCACTTGCCAAGACAGAAACTTCGAGTCGTAACCTGGAAAGTAAGGTTTTCACACCCTTTGGCTTATCTAGATCCTCATTTTCTTTTGAAAAAACAGCAACATGAGAGCCGCCGTCAGACCCGGAATGATGATGAACCGCCTGCTGTTCTTCAACAGACTCCTCAAAAACGCCAGAATGAGGTTTATTTCTTTGTCTTTAACTTTCTGTTAATGGATCTTCTCCCTTTCATTACTTACTTTGTTTTATCTTTGCAGGAGGTGTCTCGCTCTTCTGGCGACTCGTCTCAGACCCAATTTCCGGCCTTCAAGACTGCCCCTGGGTAAGGAAAAATCCTCTTTCCTCCGTGTTTTTCAAACTGTCTGTTTATACTAACAATCCCATAATATTTCTCTTAGTGGTCAAGCTAAGTCTAAGAAGGCCAAGGTAACTAAGCCGGTGGAAGACCCGCCAGTCTTTGCACCTGAACCGGCAAGGCCACCTTCTCCTCCATTAACTGAAGCTCCAGAAGACCCGCCTGTCAACGCTGAAGTAAATCCTCCTGAGCCATCAGTTGACGATACCACTGTGGATCCTTCTGTAACTGGACCATCCAGCTCGGCCAACCCGCCATCACCGTCTGCGCAAGACATTCTGATCACCGGGAGCCGCTTTGTTGAGCAGGGGAATCCCACCGTGTTGGCTCGTCACACGCCGAAACAAGAGGCGTTGGAGAAACAGAAAGTGTGTTTTGATATTTCACATTATGACCATCTGAATGCCAACGACATATTATCCGGTTATCTCAGCCATGTGCACTCCAGCCGCGACTCAGAGATCGAAATGGTCAAGCAGTTGCAGCTGAAATACGAGGTATGTTCTTCCGGCTTGCTTATATTCTGCCAGTCCCCAAGTCTTCAGATTATGCGAGAACCGGAATGATCTGTAGACTTGATGATATAGGCTAAGACTTTTACCTTTTAGATTTTTCTGGAGTTCAATAAAATAGAACAAAGCTTCACCTGTAGTCCCCAAGGGCCGGTTCATTTGACCATAAATGAGCCGGTACTTTGAATTTTCATAATTGTCTTGTACCGTATCCAAAAAACATTGTAATTCGGCTTAACCTTGAGAAACTTGCTGAATAGCATACATTAGCCCCCAAGTGCCAAGTGCTATTACTTTGTAAAGTACTTGGGACTTAAAGTATGTTTTAGAGTCATAAGAAATTGTTTTGGCATACATTAGCCCCCAAGTGTCAAGTGGTTTTGAAGTGCAAAGTACTTGAGACTTGAATCTTGACTTTTGAACCTTAATTGAAATCTTGACTCATCTGGGTATGTTTTGCAGAATGCCTTATCTGAACTGAGCTTGCAATTAACTGATGCGAAGACCCGGCTGGCGGATCAGGAGGCAGAAATCAAGTCTACTGACTCCAAACTGCAAGTAAGTCTCTCTAAGACGGAAAAAATAAAAACCAGCTTTACTGCCAAGAAGAAAACCTGGGCTGAAGGAAAAATGTTTCTGACACAACGTGCCGAGAAGGCTGAAGCAGCCCTTGAAGAGGTTACGACGGAGCTGGCCGGTTTAAAGGACCGGGTGTCTCAAATGGTGTCCGCCATCTTTGGTAAGCCATCTGTACTGACCTTTTTACCTTCTTTTGACCCGGACTACAGATCGCTAGCTGACCCTTCGTGTTCAAAACATGTGCAAGCCCTCGAGCAAGAATCTGAGTCAAGACAACGTGACTAAGCTGAAGGCGGTCTATACCTTAGTAGAGTAGTTGTACATTGGCGCACAACGAGCACTCGCCGCTATCTCTCCTGCCAATCTTACCCGCCAGGTTCCAAGAAGTCAAGCGCTCCTGTGCCAGAGCCGGAGCTTTGACTGTCCTGAGCCGCTCCAAGGCTTGGGTGCCAGATCTAGACTCGGCGGACGTAGCCAGAGGGTATCCGACCGTGAAAGAAGACGGATCTCCATTTGAACAAGATGACTTCATGGCTTGCGCGCGGGGAGTTTGACCTCAGGCGACCATTCTTGGAGATGAAACCAATATCGACAAGTAACAGCCGGGTTTTGATGTGGAGAATAAGAAGATGGCGACTCCCTCCTACAAGGTGACCGACCTTATCCCGCCGGTTCATCAGCATACATTTGCTCCGCATGTTGACCCAGCTGACTTGATTGACGAAGAAGCAGAATTTATCGCTGTGAACGGTTTTGACTGGTCAAAACCCAGCTTCCAATCAATAGAAGGCGGTGACCCAGCGAGGGAGGAGTGAAGACCATCTTCATGGGCTGTTAAAAGCCTTGTGATAGATTAGCTGTGAAAACACTGCATATGTTGCCTATGCCCTCACGCATAAAACATTGTGTGTGATTTACTGATGTCAATATATGCATCATATTTATGGTTGTCCCTGCAATGCTTCATCTCTGTCTCTGTAGATAAAAGGGAAAAAACTGGCTTGGCGGCTTAGTACCGAACGGGTCAGAACACCCGGTTTATAGCCAATATTTTTATCATGGTAAAAAACAGAACCAGTCGTAAAAAGAAAACAAGGCTGAAGTAAACTTTGATTAATACAGAAGGAAATTGTTCTTTAAACAATATCCATACCTGTACCTTTGATCTCTGGACCACCGGTTTAAATGACCCGGGTGATGAAGTTGATAATCCAGTCTTCTTTGAGAAGTCAATGCTTCTGAATACTTAATGATTATCATGCCCTGGCGGCTTGTTGTCAAATAGTTCAGTGATATGTCTCCAACGTATCTATAATTTTTTGATTGCTCCATGCTATATTATCTACTGTTTTGGACATTATTGGGCTTTATTTTCCACTTTTATATTATTTTTTGGACTAACCTATTAACCGGAGGCCCAGCCCAGAATTGCTATTTTTTGCCTGTTTTAGGGTTTCGAAGAAAAGGAATATCAAACGGAGTCCAAAAGGAATGAAACCTTCGGGAACGTGATTTTCTCATCAGATAAGACCCAGGAGACTTGGACCCTCCGTCAAGAAAGCCACGAGGCGGTCACAAGGGTGGAGGGCGCGCCCCCTGCCTCGTGGGCCCCTCGAAGCTCCATCGACATACTTCTTCCTCCTATATATATATCCACGTACCCCCAAACGATCAGAACAGGAGCCAAAAACCTAATTCCACCGCCGTAACTTTCTGTATCCACGAGATCCCATCTTGGGGCCTGTTCCGGAGCTCCGCCGGAGGGGGCATCGATCACGGAGGGCTTCTACATCATCATCCAAGCCCCTCCGATGAAGTGTGAGTAGTTTACTTCAGACCTACGGGTCCATAGTTAGTAGCTAGATGGCTTCTTCTCTCTTTTTGGATCTCAATACAATGTTCTCCCCCTCTCCCGTGGAGATCTATTCGATGTAATCTTCTTTTTGCGGTGTGTTTGTTGAGACCGATGAATTGTGGGTTTATGATCAAGTCTATCTATGAATAATATTTGAATCTTCTCTGAATTCTTTTATTTATGATTGGTTATCTTTGCAAGTCTCTTCGAATTATCAGTTTGGTTTGGCCTACTCGATTGGTTTTTCTTGCCATGGGAGAATCATACGTCTTCGTCGTATCTACTCTTCCAAACACTTTTGCCCTTATTTTGGACTCTAACTTGTATGATTTGAATGGAACTAACCCGGACTGACGCTGTTTTCAACAGAATTGCTATGGTGTTGTTTTATGTGCAGAAAACAAATATTCTCGGAATGACCTGAAACTCCACGGAACATCTTAGAAAAACCAATAAAAAATCCTCGCCAAAGATGAAGACCAGGGGGCCCACACCCTTCTCACGAGGGTGGGGGGCGGCCCCCCTAGGGCGCGCCCCCTACCTCATGGGCCCCCTGGAAACCCTCCGACGCCAACTCCAACTCTATATATTTGCTTTCGGAGAGAAAAAATCAGAGAGAAGAAATCATCGCGTTTTACGATACGGAGCCGCCGCCAAGCCCTAAGACCTCTCGGGAGGGCTGATCTGGAGTCCGTTCGGGGCTCTGGAGAGGGGGATTCGTCACCGTCATCATAATCAACCATCCTACATCACCAATTTCATGATGCTCACCGCCGTGCGTGAGTAATTGCATCGTAGGCTTGCTGGACGGTGATGGGTTGGATGAGATTTATCATTTAATCGAGTTAGTTTTGTTAGGGTTTGATCCCTAGTATCCATTATGTTCTGAGATTGATGTTGCTATGACTTTGCTATGCTTAATGCTTGTCACTAGGGCCCGAGTGCCATGATTTCAGATCTGAACCTATTATGTTTTCATGAATATATGTGAGTTCTTGATCCTATCTTGCAAGTCTATAGTCACCTACTATGTGTTATGTGAAGGAAATATGCCCTAGAGGCAATAATAAAGTTATTATTTATTTCCTTATATCATGATAAATGTTTATTATTCATGCTAGAATTGTATTATCCGGAAACATAATACTTGTGTGAATACATAGACAAACTAAACGTCACTAGTGTGCCTCTACTTGAATAGCTCGTTAATCAAAGATGGTTATGTTTCCTAACCATAGACATGTGTTGTCATTTGATTAACGGGATCACATCATTAGGATAATGATGAGACTGACATGACCCATTCCATTAGCTTACCACCCGATCGTTTAGTATGTTGCTATTGCTTTCTTCATGACTTATACATGTTCCTATGACTATGAGATTATGCAACTCCCGTTTGCCGGAGGAACACTTTGTGTGCTACCAAACGTCACAACATAACTGGGTGATTATAAAGGAGCTCTACAGGTGTCTCCAAAGGTACATGTTGGGTTGGGGTATTTCGAGATTAGGATTTGTCACTCCGATTGTCGGAGAGGTATCTCCGGGCCCTCTCGGTAATGCACATCACATAAGCCTTGCAAGCATTGCAACTAATGAGTTAGTTGCAAGATGATGTATTACAGAACGAGTAAAGAGACTTGCCGGTAACGAGATTGAACTAGGTATTAAGATACCGACGATCGAATCTCGGGCAAGTAACATACCGATGACAAAGGGAACAAAGTATGTTGTTATGCGGTCTGACCGATAAAAGATCTTCGTAGAATATGTGGGAACCAATATGAGCATCCAGGTTCCGCTATTGGTTATTGACCGGAGACATGTCTCGGTCATGTCTACATTGTTCTCGAACCCGTAGGGTCCGCACGCTTAACGTTACGATGACAGTTTCATTATGAGTTATATATTTTGATGTACCGAAGTTTGTTCAGAGTCCCGGATGTGATCACGGACATGACGAGGAGTCTCGAAATGGTCGAGACATAAAGATTGATATATTGGACGGCTATATTCGGACACCGAAAGTGTTCCGGGTGATTTCGGAGAAAACCGGAGTGCTGAAGGGTTACCGGAACCCCCCAGGGGAAGTAATGGGCTTTATGGGCCGTAGTGGAGAGAGAGAGGGCGGCCAGGGTGGGCCGCGCGCCCCTCCCCCTCTGGTCCGAATTGGACTAGGAGAAGGGGGGCGGCGCCCCCCTTTCCTTCTCCCTCTCCCCCTTCTTTTCCCCTCCTAGTAGTAGGAAAGAGGGGAGTCCTACTCCTACTAGGAGGAGGACTCCTCCTCCTTGGCGCGCCCCAATGGTCGGCCGGCCTCCCCCTTGCTCCTTTATATACGGGGCAGGGGGGCACCTCTAGACACACAAGTTGATCTTCAAAGATCGTTCTCTTAGCCGTGTGCGGTGCCCCCCTCCACCATCAAGATCGTCACCACGCCGTCGTGCTGACGGAACTCTTCCCCGACACTTTGCTGGATCGGAGTCCGGGGATCGTCATCGAGCTGAACGTGTGCTAGAACTCGGAGGTGCCGTAGTTTCGGTTCTTGATCGGTCGGGCCGCGAAGACGTACGACTACATCAACCGCGTTGTCATAACTCTTCCGCTGTCGGTCTACAAGGGTATGTAGACTACACTCTCCCCTCTCGTTGCTATGCATCACCATGATCTTGCGTGTGCATAGGAAATTTTTTGAAATTACTACGTTCCCCAACAGTGGCATCCGAGCCTAGGTTTTATGCGTTGATGTAATATGCACGAGTAGAACACAAGTGAGTTGTGGGCGATATAAGTCATACTGCTTACCAGCATGTCACACTTTGGTTCGGCGGTATTGTTGGATGAAGCGGCCCGGACCGACATTACGCGTACGCTTACGCGAGACTGGTTTTACCGCCGTGCTATGCACACAGGTGACTAGCGGGTGTCAGTTTCTCCAACTTTAGTTGAACCGAGTGTGGCTATGCCCGGTCCTTGAGAACGTTAAAACATCACTCACTTGACAAACTATCATTGTGGTTTTGATGCGTAGGTAAGAACGGTTCTTGCTCAGCCCGTAGCAGCCACGTAAAACTTGCAACAACAAAGTAGAGGACATCTAACTTGTTTTTGCAGGGCATGTTGTGATGTGATATGGTCAAGACGTGATGAGATATAAGTTATTGTATAAGATGATCATGTTTTGTTGAAGTTATCAGCAACTGGCAGAAGCCTTATGGTTGTCTCTTTATTGCATAAGATGCAAGCACCAAATAATTACTTTACTTTATCGCTATGCGATAGCAATAGTTGCAAGAGCAGTAGTTGGCGAGACGACCATGTGACGACACATTGATATAGATCAAGATGATGGAGATCATGGTGTCATGCCGGTGACGATGGAAATCATGACGATACTTTGGAGATGGAGATCAAAGGCACAAGATGATGATGGCCATATCATGTCACATATTTTGATTGCATGTGATGTTTATCTTTTATACATCTTATTTTGCTTAGTTCAACGGTAGCACTTTAATATGATCTCTCAGTAATTATCAAGAAGTGTTCTCCCTGAGTATGCACCATTGCGAAAGTTGTTCGTGCTGAGACGCACGTGTGATCGGGTGTTGATAGTCTCTACCTTCAAATACAACGGGTGCAAAATAGTTGCACACGTGGAATACTCAGGTTAAACTTGACGAGCCTAGCATATAACAGATATGGCCTCAGAACACGAAGACCGAAAGGTCGAGCGTGAATCATATAGTAGATATGATCAACATAGTGATGTTCACCATTGAAACTACTCCATCTCACGTGATGATCGGATATGGTTTAGTTGATTTGGATCACGTGATCACTTAGATGATTAGAGGGATGTCTATCTAAGTGGGAGTTCTTAAGTTAATATGATTAATTCAACTTTAATTTATCATGAACTTAGTCCTGGTAGTATTAGCATATCTATGTTGTAGATCAATAGCTCGCGTTTAGCTCCCCTGTTTATTTTTGATATGTTCCTAGAGAAAACTAAATTGAAAGATGTTAGTAGCAATGATGCGGATTGGATCCGTGATCTGAGGTTTATCCTCATTGCTGTACAGAAGAATTATGTCTTTAATGCACCTCTAGGTGACAAACCTATTGCAGGAGCAGATGCAGATGTTATGAACATTTGGCTAGCTCAATATGATGACTACTTGATAGTTTAGTGCACCATGCTTAAACGGCTAAGAATCGGGACTTCAAAGACGTTTTGAACGTCATGGACCATATGAGATGTTCCAGGAGTTGAAGTTAATATTTCAAGCAAATACCCGAGTTGAGAGATATGAAGTCTCCAACAAGTTCTATAGCTAAAAGATGGAGGAGAATAGCTCAAGGAGTGAGCATGTGCTTAGATTGTCTGGGTACTACAATCGCTTGAATCAAGTGGGAGTTAATCTTCCAGATAAAATAGTGATTGACAGAATTCTCTAGTCACCATCACCAAGTTAGTAGAACTTCGTGATGAACTATGATATGCAAGGGATAACGAAAACGATTCCCAAGCTCTTCGTAATGCTGAAATCGATGAAGATAGAAATCAAGAAAAATATCAAGTGTTGATGGTAGACAAGACCACTAGTTTCAAGAAAAGGGCAAAGGGAAGAAGGGGAACTTCAAGAAGAACGGCAAGCAAGTTTCTGCTCAAGTGAAGAAGCCCAAGTTTGGTCCTAAGCCTGAGACTAAGTGCTTCTACTACAAAGGGACTGGTCACTGGAAGCGGAACTGCCCCAAGTATTTGGCGGATAAGAAGGATGGTAAAGTGAACAAAGGTATATTTGATATATAGATTATTGATGTGTATTTTACTAATGTTCATAGCAACCCCTCGGTATTTGATACTGGTTCAGTTGCTAAGAGTACTAACTCGAAACGGGAGTTGCAGAATGAACATAGACTAGTTAAGGGTGAAGTGACGATGTGTGTTGGAAGTGGTTCCAAGATTGATATGATCATCATCGCACACTCCCTATACTTTTGGGATTAGTGTTGAACCTAAATAAGTGTTATTTGGTGTTTGCGTTGGCATGAATATGATTTGATCATGTTTATTGCAATACGATTATTCATTTAAGTAAGAGAATAAATTGTTGTTCTGTTTACATGAATAAAACCTTATATGGTTACACACCCAATGAAAATGGTTCGTTGGATCTCGATCGTAGTGATACACATATTCATAATATTGAAACCAAAAGATGCAAAGTTAATAAAGATGGTGCAATTTATTTGTGGCACTGCCGTTTAGGTCATATTGGTGTAAAGCGCATGAAGAAACTCCATGCTGATGGACTTTTGGAATCACTTGATTATGAATCACTTGATGCTTGCGAACCATGCCTCATGGGCAAGATGACTAAGATTCCGTTCTCTGGAACAATGGAGCAAGCAACTGACTTATTGGAAATAATACATACTGATGTATGCGGTCCGATGAGTGTTAAGGCTCACGGCAAGTATTGTTATTTTCTGACCTTCACAGATGATTTGAGAAGATATGGGTATATCTACTTAATGAAACACAAGTCTGAAACAGTTGAAAAGTTCAAAGAATTTCAGAGTGAGGTGGAGAATCATCGTACCAAAAATAAAATTTTTTACGATATGATCGCTGAAGTAAAATATTTGAGTTACGAGTTTGGCCTTCAGTTAAAACAATGTGAAATAGTTTCACTACTCACGCCACCTGGAACACCACGGTGTAATGGTGTGTCCGAATGTCGTAATCGTACTTTACTAGATATGGTGCGATCTATGATGTCTCTTACTGATTTACCGCTATCGTTTTGGGGTTATGCTTTAGAGACTGCTACATTCACGTTAAATAGGGCACCATCTAAATCCATTGAGAAGACACCGTATGAACTATGGTTTGGCAAGAAACCTAAGATGTTGTTTCTTAAAGTTTGAGGTTACAATGCTTATGTGAAAAAGTTTCAACCTGATAAGCTCAAACCCAAATCGGAGAAGTGCGTCTTCATAGGATACCCAAAAGGAAATGTTGGGTACACCTTCTATCACAGATCCGAAGGCAAGATATTCATTGCTGAGAATGGATCCTCTCTAGAGAAGGAGTTTCTCTCGAAAGAAGTGAGTGGGAGGAAAGTAGAACTTGATGAGGTAACTATACCTGCTCCCTTATTGGAAAGTAGTTCATCACAGAAATCTGTTCCTGTGACTACTACACCAATTAGTGAGGAAGCTATGATGATGATCATGTAACTTCAGATCAAGTTACTACCGATCCTAGTAGGTAAACCAGAGTGAGATCCGCACCAGAGTGGTACGGTAATCCTACTCTGGAGTTCATGTTACTTGACCATGACGAACCTACGAACTATGAGGAAGCGATGATGAGCCCAGATTCCACGAAATGGCTTGAGGCCATGAAATCTGAGATGGGATCCATGTATGAGAACAAAGTGTGGACTTTGGTTGACTTGCCCGTTGATCGGCAAGCAATTGAGATTAAATGGATCTTCAAGAGGAAGACAGACGCTGATAGTGGTGTTACTATCTACAAAGCTAGAATTGTCGCAAAAGGTTTTTGACAAGTTCAAGGTGTTGACTACGATGAGAGTTTCTCACTCGTATCTATGCTTAAGTCTATCCGAATCATGTTAGCAATTGCCACATTTTATGAAATCTGGCAAATGGATAAACAAAACTACATTCCTTAATGGATTTATTAAAGAAGAGTTGTATATGATGCAACAAGAAAGTTTTGTCAATCCTAAAGGTGCTAACAAAATATGCAAGCTCCAGCGGTCCATCTATGGACTGATGCAAGCATCTAGGAGTTGGAATATATGCTTTGATAAGTTGATCAAAGCATATAGTTTTATACAGACTTGTGGTGAAGCCTGTATTTACAAGAAAGTGAGTGGGAGCACTACAGCATTTCTGATAAGTATATGTGAATGACATATTGTTGATCGGAGATAATGTAGAATTATTCTGCAAAGCATAAAGGAGTATTTGAAAGGAGTTTTTCAAAGAAAGACCTCGGTGAAGCTGCTTACATATTAAGCATCAAGATCTATAGAGATAGATCAAGATGCTTGATAAGTTTTTCAATGAGTACATACCTTGACAAGATTTTGAAGTAGATCAAAATGGAACAGTCAAAGAAAGAGTTCTTGCCTGTGTTACAAGGTGTGAAACTGAGTAAGACTCAAAGCCCGACCACAGCAGAAGATAGAAAGAGAATGAACGTCATTCCCTATGCCTTGGCCATAGGTTCTATAAAGTATGCCATGTTGTGTACCAGACCAATTGTATACCCTGCCCTGAGTTTGGCAAGGGAGTACAATAGTGATCTAGGAGTAGATCATTGGACATTGGTCAAAATTATCCTTAGTGGAATAAGGATAGGTTTCTCGATTATGGAGGTGACAAGAAGGTTCGTCGTAAAGGGTTACGTCGATGCAAATTTTGACACTGATCCTGATGACTCTAAATCTCAATCTGGATACATATTGAAAGTGGGAGCAATTAGCTAGAGTAGCTCCGTGCAGAGCATTGTTGACATAGAAATTTGCAAAATACTTACGGATCTGAATGTGGCAGACCCGTTGACTAAACTTCTCTCACAAGCAAAACATGATCACACCTTAGTACTCTTTGGGTGTTAATCACATAGCGATGTGAACTAGATTATTGACTCTAGTAAACCTTTTGGGTGTTGGTCACATGTCAATGTGAACTATGGGTGTTAATCACATGGTGATGTGAACTATTGGTATTAAATCACATGGCGATGTGAACTAGATTATTGACTCTAGTGCAAGTAGGAGACTGAAGGAAATATGCCCTAGAGGCAATAATAAAGTTATTATTTATTTCCTTATATCATGATAAATGTTTATTATTCATGCTAGAATTGTATTATCCGGAAACATAATACTTGTGTGAATACATAGACAAACTAACACTAGTGTGCCTCTACTTGGCTAGCTCGTTAATCAAAGATGGTTATGTTTCCTAACCATAGACATGTGTTGTCATTTGATTAACGGGATCACATCATTAGGATAATGATGAGACTGACATGACCCATTCCATTAGCTTAGCACCCGATCGTTTAGTATGTTGTTATTGCTTTCTTCATGACTTATACATGTTCCTATGACTATGCGATTATGCAACTCCCGTTTGCCGGAGGAACACCTTGTGTGCTACCAAACGTCACAACATAACTGGGTGATTATAAAGGAGCTCTACAGGTGTCTCCAAAGGTACATGTTGGGTTGGCGTATTTCGAGATTAGGCTTTGTCACTCCGATTGTCGGAGAGGTATCTCCGGGCCCTCTCGGTAATGCACATCACATAAGCCTTGCAAGCATTGCAACTAATGAGTTAGTTGCAAGATGATGTATTACAGAACGAGTAAAGAGACTTGCCGGTAACGAGATTGAACTAGGTATTAAGATACCGACGATCGAATCTCGGGCAAGTAACATACCGATGACAAAGGGAACAAAGTATGTTGTTATGCGGTCTGACCGATAAAAGATCTTCGTAGAATATGTGGGAACCAATATGAGCATCCAGGTTCCGCTATTGGTTATTGACCGGAGACATGTCTTGGTCATGTCTACATTGTTCTCGAACCCGTAGGGTCCGCACGCTTAACGTTACGATGACAGTTTCATTATGAGTTTATATATTTTAATGTACCGAAGTTTTTTCGGAGTCCCGGATGTGATCACGGACATGACGAGGAGTCTCGAAATGGTCGAGACATAAAGATTGGTATATTGGACGGCTATATTCAGACACCGGAAGTTTTCCGGGTGATTTCGGAGAAAACCGGAGTGCCGAAGGGTTACCGGAACCCCCCCCCCCGAGAGAAGTAATGGGCTTTATGAGCCCTAGTGGAGAGAGAGAGGGCGGACAGGGTGGGCCGCGTGCCCCCTCCCCCTCTGGTCTGAATTGGACTAGGAGAAAGGGGGCGGTGCCCCCCTTTCCTTCTCCCTCTCCCCCTTCCTTTCCCCTCCTAGTAGGAGTAGGAAAGAGGGGAGTCCTACTCCTACTAGGAGGAGGACTCCTCCTCCTTGGCGCGCCCCAAGGGCCGGCCGGCCTCCCCCTTGCTCCTTCGTATACGGGGGCAGGGGGCACCTCTAGACACACAAGTTGATCTTCAAAGATCGTTCTCTTAGCCGTGTGCGGTGCCCCCCTCCACCATAGTCCTTGATAATATTGTAGTGGTGCTTAGGCGAAGCCCTGCGACAGTAGAACATCAAGATCGTCACCACGCCGTCGTGCTGACGAAACTCTTCCCCGACACTTTGCTGGATTGGAGTCTGGGGATCGTTATCGAGCTGAACGTGTGCTAGAACTCGGAGGTGTTGTAGTTTCGGTGCTTGAACGGTCGGGCCGTGAAGACATACGACTACATCAACCGCGTTGTCATAACGCTTCCGCTGTCGGTCTACAAGGGTACGTAGACTACACTCTCCCCTCTCGTTGCTATGCATCACCATGATCTTGCATGTGCGTAGGAATTTTTTTGAAATTACTACGTTCCCCAACAGTGGCATCCGAGCCTAGGTTTTATGCGTTGATGTAATATGCACGAGTAGAACACAAGTGAGTTGTGGGCGATATAAGTCATACTGCTTACCAGCATGTCACACTTTGGTTCGGCGGTATTGTTGGATGAAGCGGCCTGGACCGACATTACGCGTATGCTTACGCGAGACTGGTTTTACCGCCGTGCTATGCACACAAGTGACTAGCGGGTGTCAGTTTCTCCAACTTTAGTTGAACCGAGTGTGGCTACGCCCGGTCCTTGAGAAGGTTAAAACAACACCAACTTGACAAACTATCGTTGTGGTTTTGATGCGTAGGTAAGAACGGTTCTTGCTCAACCCGTAGCAGCCACGTAAAACTTGCAACAACAAAGTAGAGGACGTCTAACTTGTTTTTGCAGGGCATGTTGTGATGTGATATGGTCAAGACGTGATGAGATATAAGTTGTTGTATAAGATGATCTTGTTTTGTTGAAGTTATCAGCAACTGGCAGAAGCCTTATGGTTGTCTCTTTATTGCATAAGATGCAAGCACCAAATAATTACTTTACTTTATCGCTATGCGATAGCAATAGTTGCAAGAGCAGTAGTTGGCGAGACGACCATGTGACGACACATTGATATAGATCAAGATGATGGAGATCATGGTGTCATGCCGGTGACGATGGAAATCATGACGATACTTTGGAGATGGAGATCAAAGGCACAAGATGATGATGGCCATATCATGTCACATATTTTGATTGCATGTGATGTTTATCTTTTATACATCTTATTTTGCTTAGTTCAACGGTAGCACTTTAATATGATCTCTCAGTAATTATCAAGAAGTGTTCTCCCTGAGTATGCACCATTGCGAAAGTTGTTCGTGCTGAGACGCCACGTGATGATCGGGTGTGATAGGCTCTACCTTCAAATACAACGGGTGCAAAATAGTTGCACACGTGGAATACTCAGGTTAAACTTGATGAGCCAAGCATATACAGATATGGCCTCGGAACACGGAGACCGAAAGGTCGAGTGTGAATCATATAGTAGATATGATCAACATAGTGATGTTCACCATTGAAACTACTCCATCTCACGTGATGATCGGACATGGTTTAGTTGATATGGATCACGTGATCACTTAGAAGATTAGAGGGATGTCTGTCTAAGTGGGAGTTCTTAAGTAATATGATTAATTCAACTTTAATTTATCATGAACTTAGTCCTGGTAGTATTAGCATATCTATGTTGTAGATCAATAGCTCGCGTTTAGCTCCCCTGTTTTATTTTTGATATGTTCCTAGAGAAAACTAAATTGAAAGATGTTAGTAGCAATGATGTGGATTAGATCCATGATCTGAGGTTTATCCTCATTGCTGTACAGAAGAATTATGTCTTTGATGCACCTCTAGGTGACAAACCTATTGCAGGAGCAGATGCAGATGTTATGAACATTTGGCTAGCTCAATATGATGACTACTTGATAGTTTAGTGCACCATGCTTAAACGGCTAAGAATCGGGACTTCAAAGACGTTTTGAACGTCATGGACCATATGAGACGTTCCAGGAGTTGAAGTTAATATTTCAAGCAAATACCCGAGTTGAGAGATATGAAGTCTCCAACAAGTTCTATAGCTAAAAGATGGAGGAGAATAGCTCAAGCAGTGAGCATGTGCTCAGATTTTCTGGGTACTACAATCGCTTGAATCAAGTGGGAGTTAATCTTCCAGATAAAATAGTGATTGACAGAATTCTCTAGTCACCATCACCAAGTTAGTGGAACTTCGTGATGAACTATGATATGCAAGGGATAACGTAACAGAAACAATTCCCAAGTTCTTCGTAATGCTGAAATCGATGAAGATAGAAATCAAGAAAAATATCAAGTGTTGATGGTAGACAAGACCACTAGTTTCAAGAAAAGGGCAAAGGGAAGAAGGGGAACTTCAAGAAGAACGGCAAGCAAGTTGCTGCTCAAGTGAAGAAGCCCAAGTCTGGTCCTAAGCCTGAGACTAAGTGCTTCTACTGCAAATGGACTGGTCACTGGAAGCGGAACTGCCCCAAGTATTTGGCGGATAAGAAGGATGGTAAAGTGAACAAAGGTATATTTGATATACAGATTATTGATGTGTATTTTACTAATGTTCATAGAAACCCCTCGGTATTTGATACTGGTTCATTTGCTAAGAGTACTAACTCGAAACGGAATCTGATTTTGAAGATGAAAGTGATGATGAAGAATCACTTGTTATTCCTGAGTGTTATTTATTTAATCAAGATGCTTATTTAGCTATTTTAGCTTGCAGAGATAGATATGAGCTTAAGAGGTTATTAATTAAATGGAACAAGGAATCACTTAGAGATAAAATGAAACCCGACCCTGCTTTTGCTACTTCACCTATATGTGTTCCTGATAAGGATTATGAATTCTCTGTTGATCCTGATATAATTACTTTGGTTGAATCTGATCCGTTTTATGGCTATGAATCTGAAACTGTTGTGGCACATCTTACTAAGTTAAATGATATAGCTGCCCTGTTCACTAATGACGAGAGATCGCGTTACTTTTATATACTCAAAAATTTTCCATTCTCATTAAAGGGTGATGCTAAGATATGGTTTAATTCTCTTGATCCTGGTTATGTGCGTAGTCCCCAGGATATGATTTATTACTTCTCTGCTAAATATTTCCCTGCTCATAAGAAACAAGCTGCTTTGAGGGAAATATACAACTTTGTGCAAATTAAAGAAGAGAGTCTCCCACAAGCTTGGGGGAGGCTTCTCAAGTTACTTAATGCTTTGCCTGATCATCCTCTTAAGAAACCTGAAATACTTGATATCTTTTATAATGGACTAACTGATGCTTCCAGAGATTACCTGGATAGTTGTGCTGGTTCTCTTTTCAGGGAAAGAACACCGGATGAAGCTGAAATTATATTGAATAATATGTTGACAAATGAAAATAATTGGGCACCTCCTGAGCCAGCTCCTGAGCCATCTCCTGCTCCAATTACTGAGCCTATTCCTAAACCAACTCCAAAGAAGAGAGGTGTTCTATTTCTCAGTCCCAAAGATATGCAAGAGGCAAAGAAATATATGAAAGAAAAAGGTATTAAAGCTGAAGACGTTAAGAATTTACCTCCTATTGAAGAAATACATGGTCTTAATATACCGCCTGTTGAAGAAACATATGATCTCAATTATTTATTTACTGAAGAACCTCCTGATCCCGATATCCCGACACAGGTAGTAAAGGTAAACTCTCTCTGTAGATATGATAAAGCTAAAGTCCCTCCTACTAAAATTGCTAGTCAGTGCTTGGACGAGTTTGATAACTTTATGTTTAAGCAAGACGACTTCAATGCTTATTTTGGTAGACAATTAAAAGAAAATGCTTATATGGTTAGACGCTTGGGTGATTATATGGCTGATATTAAAGGTGAACTTAAACTTGTTAGCAAACATGCTTCTATGGTTACCACTCAAGTAGAACAAGTACTTAAGGCTCAAAAAGAAGTGCTTGATGAAATGAATAGTGAGAAAAATGATTATGCTGTTAGAGTGGCTACTAGAACTGGTAGAATGACTCAGGAACCTTTGTATCCTGAAGGCCACCCTAAGAGAATCGAGTAAGATTCTCAAACAAATAATATTGATGTTCCTAGTTCTTCTAAAAATAAGAAGAAGAAAAATGATAGAACTATGCAAACCTCTAGTGAACCTATTGCTGAACCACCTGATAATCCAAATGATATATCTATGTCTGATGCTGAAACACAATCTGGTAATGAACATGAACCTAGTAAAAATATTAATGATGATGTTCATGATGATGCTCAACCTAGTAATGATAATGATGTAGAAATTGAACCTGTTGTTGATCTTGATAACCCACAATCAAAGAATCAACGTTATGATAAAAGAGACTTTGTTGCTAGGAAACATGGTAAAGAAACGGAACCTTGGGTTCAGATACCCATGCCTTTTCCTCCAAAACCATCCAAGAAAAAGGATGATGAGGATTTTGAGCGCTTTGCTGAAATGATTAGGCCTATCTTTTTGCATTTGAGATTAACTGATGTGCTTAAGACAAATCCTTATGCTAAATATATGAAGGATATCATTACTAATAAAAGAAAGATACTGGAAGCTGAAATCTCCACCATGCTTGCTAATTATACTTTTAAGGGTGGAATACCAAAGAAACTTGGAAATCCCGGAGTACCTACTATACCTTGCTCCATTAAAAGAAATTATATTAAAACTGCTTTATGTGATCTTGGAGCTGGTGTTAGTGTTATGCCTCTCTCTTTATGTCGTAGACTTGACTTGAATAAGCTGACACCTACTGAAATATCTTTGCAAATGGCTGATAAATCAACTGCTATACATGTCGGTATTTGTGAGGATGTGCCTGTTGTGGTTGCAAACGTTACTATTTTAACGAACTTTGTTATACTCGATATTCCCGAGGATGATAGTATGTCTATTATTCTCGGAAGACCTTTTCTTAATACTGTAGGGGCTGTTATTGATTGCAACAAAGGCAATGCCACTTTTCATGTTAATGGTAATGAGCATACGGTGCACTTTCCAAGGAAACAACCTCAAGTTCATAGTATCAATTCTATTGGGAAAATTCCATCGATTATATTTGGAGGTTTTGAATTTCCTCTCCCTACTGCTAAGAAGAAATATGATATTCTTATTACAGGGGATGTGCATATCCCCGTTGAGGTAACTTAGTGTTATTCGAAATTTCTCCGGTTTCATGATTATCGGAATGAGTTTGTTAACAAGACTTGATCAACCTTGTTAGTGGATTCTTTTTGATGAGTATGAGATGGATGAAACTAGAAACACAAACTTCTGTACCCCACTTTTACTTTCTGTTATTTATATTAAATAAAGTAAAATAGTATTTTTTGTCTGTTTCCTGACTTATCCTTGCAATATAAAAATATCCCGAAAATAAAAGTCCTCAGAATGCCATGCCAATTTAATATGATTTTTTCGGGAATATTTGAGGATTTACTGTGCAAAAATTACCGCGGGAGGAGCTGCCACCTAGCCACGAGGGTGGTGGGCCCCCCCTAGGGCACGCCCCCTGCCTCGTGGGCCCACGGTGGCCCTCCTCCACTTATCCCAGCACCCATCTTCTTCCTCTATCTCACACAAACCCGAAAAACCAACTCAAGCACGAGTTCCAGCCACTTTTGCTGCGATTTTCGATCTCCTTTCTCAAAGCACCTCTCGCAAAACTGCTTGGGGAGATTGTTCCTTGGTATGTGACTCCTCCATTGGTCCAATTAGTTTTTGTTTTAGTGCTTTATTCTTTACAAATTTGTGCTGCATAGGTGACCATGTTCTTGAGCTTGCATGACAAATTTATATGGTTCTAAGTAGTTCTAATGCTTGATATAGGCTCTAGGCACTTGTAGGAGTACTTGCTATCTGTTTTATTGAAGTTGGTTCACTTTTGTTTGAAGTTACTAAAAATTTCAGATTGTTTAAGAAAAATAATGAGGAGATTTTTGAGGGGCTCGTCGAGCCAAAGCTCAAAGGAAAAGGCACTGAAGCCTAAGTATAATTTGCCGCGCACCACGGAGATTCAGGCGTGTGAATGGCCTTCTGAAGATTTCTTGAGAGCAGCCGGTATCTATGAAGATTTTCATGAATTGGCTCACAATGCAGGCCTCACCGCTTTCCTCCACGACCAATGCGATCAGTATCTCTTACTCACAAATACTTTTGTGCAAAACTTTCATTTTCATTCTAGGAACTCACCACCTACAGTGGAGTTTCATTTATATGATGAGCATAAGGAGATGTCACTTTATGATTTCTGTCAGAATTGTTTAATCCCTTTTGAGGGCAAGACAGAAGAACCACATCATGATGATGTGGCTGGGTTTATTGATACTACCACTGTAGGAGAAACTAGAAAGGTTTTCGATGCACGAATCACTAGCATACATTTTCCTGTTTTACGCTATTTTGCATTATTTGCTAGTCGTTGTTTAATTGGACGCGGAAATAGTGGAAACCTGAGTATCCCTGATATAACTATTTTGCACCACGGTTTATACAGTGATAACACTTTTAGTATGGGCGGTATTATTGCTAGACGGTTAAGTATGAACCGTACTAAGGGTCCCATCTTTGCAGGCGTCTATGCCACACGCCTAGCTGCACATTTTAACATACCTATTAGGCATGCTAAGAAGGAAGAAAAGGTGCTGCCCCGTGTTTATCTAGATCATAAAAGTATGGTGGCACATGATTTTATTGTTAAGAATAGGGCAGGAGAGCTTAAATATCACTTGTTCTTTAACAAACATCATCCTGAGACTATTACCCTGCCTGCTCCTTCTTTGTTTAATTTTGTAGGACCCTACCTCATCACGTGGGCTGCCGTCCAAGCTTACAAGAATCCTGCACCAGCCCCGGAACAGGAGCCACAAGATGAGCCTCCACGACAATCTGTTTACTCTTGGGATCCAGAGATGACTGTCAGCCAGTGGCAGTCAGAGTCTTCTTCTTCATCACAGTATGATCCCAACTATTCTTCGTCGTAGTACGACCCCAACAACTATTATTATGGATATCCGCCAGGCCAGTCGTGGCCATATACCAACTTAGGCCAAAAGCCTAAGCTTGGGGGAGTACGTATTTCTAACCGACATTACATTTATGTTCACACACACCATTGCTAGATGTCGGTGCTCATACTTTTTCACTGTAATATCCATGCTAGTTTATTTTCCTTTTCCTGCTTTCTCTTGTGTGTTTGTTAAACCTTAAGAAAACCAAAAAATTAGTAGTAGTTTATTTTTCTGCTGTAGTAGTAATAATTAAAAAGAAAACCCAAAAATATTTCCCGTTCTTCTTTCGCTTGTTGGGAGCTTTCCCGTGTAAATAGTTTATTTCTTTTCTTTTTCTTTGGGTGTCGGTAGGAGAAGACCATAATTAAATTGTTGAATTGGCTCTTATATGTATTATTGTTGATTTAACCAAGAGCCCATATTGCCTTGTCTTCTCTTGTTTATTGAATGCTCGCAGATTCCAGCTTAGTCCAATGCACGTGCACTCTTATTATTATTCACACCGTTCGGTCGTGCAAGTGAAAGGAAATTATGATGATATATGATGGACTGACTGAGATGAGAAAAGCTGGTATGAACTCGACCTCTTTTCTTTTTGTAAATATGATGAGTCCCTCGTTCTTGATTCAGCTTATTATGAATAAACATGTTTGCAATGACAATTAGAGATCATAGTTGCTTGTGCCATGCTTGATTAGCTATGAGTTATAATGATTTACCTTGTGTGCCAACATGCTATTGAGATGATTATGATGTGGTGGTATCCTCTTTTGAATGATTTAAGTGACCTGACTTGGCACATGTTCACGCATGTAGTTGAAACAAAATCAACATAGCCTTCACGATATTTATGTTCATGGTGGATTATATCCTACTCATGCTTGCATCCAATGTTTATTAATTTTAATGCATGTATATGGCTGTTGTCGCTCTCTAGTTGGTCGCTTCCCAGTCTTTTGCTAGCCTTCACTTGTACTAAGCGGGAATAATGCTTGTGCATCCAATCCCTTAAACCCCAAAGTTATTCCAGATGAGTCCACCATACCTTCCTATATGCGGTATCTACCTGCCGTTCCAAGTAAATTTGTATGTGCCAAACTCTAAACCTTCAAATAAACATTCTGTTTTGTATGCTCGAATAGCTCATGTATCAACAAAGGTTGTCCTTATCTTCCGTGTTAGGCGGGTTATTCTCAAGAGGAGTGGACTCCGCTCCTCACTCACGAGAAAATGGCTGGTCACCGGGATGCCCAGTCCCATGCTTTATGCAAACTAAATCAAAATTAATTGCAAGCAAAACTCCCCCTGGGACCTGATGTATGTTGGAGGCACTCGTTGTTTTGAGCAAGCCATGGATTGATGCTTGTTGGTGGAGGGGGAGTATAAACTTTACCGTTCTATTTGGGAACCGCCTATAATGTGTTTAGCATGGAAGATATCGCCATCTCTTAGTTGCTACTTTGACAATGAAAGTATACCGCTCAAAATACAATTTATCTCTATTTCAAAACCGAGCTCTAGCACCCCTACAAATCCCTGCTTCCCTCTGCGAAGGGCCTATCCATTTACTTTTATGTTGAGTCATCACCCTCTTATTAAAAAGCACTAGCTGGAGAGCACAACCGTCATTTGCATTCATCACTGTTAATTTATATTGGTATGACTATGATTCGATCTCTTTTACCATGAATTACAATGTCTAGTTAGTCCTTGATCTTTAAAGGTGCTCTACATTTATGTTTTGCGGCCTCAGAAAGGGCTAGCGAGATACCATCTTGTTATATCATATTATGATTGTTTTGAGAAAGTGTTGTCATCCGAGATTTATTATTATGACTTGCTAGTTGATTATGCTATTGATACGAGTAATTGTGAGACCTGAGAATTATTGCAAATGTGGTTAGTTATGATCTATGCTGAAAACTTGAATGCTGGCTTGACATAGTTACAACAACAAGAGAAAAACAGAGTTTGTAAAAGTTTTTCTTTCTTTCTTTCAATTTTCAACTGAATTGCTTGAGGACAAGCAAGGTTTAAGCTTGGGGGAGTTGATACGTCTCCGTCGTATCTACTTTTCCAAACACTTTTGCCCTTGTTTTGGACTCTAACTTGTATGATTTAAATGGAACTAACCCGGACTGACACTGTTTTCAGCAGAATTGCTATGGTGTTGTTTTATGTGCAGAAAACAAATATTCTCGGAATGACCTGAAACTCCACGGAACATCTTATAAAAAACAATGAAAAATCCTCGCCAAAGATGAAGACCAAGGGGCCCACACCCTTCTCACGAGGGTGGGGCCCCCCCTCCTAGGGCGCGCCCCTACCTCGTGGGCCCCCTGGAAACCCTCCGACGCCAACTCCAACTCTATATATTTGCTTTCGGAGAGAAAAAATATCAGAGAGAAGAAATCATCGCGTTTTACGATATGGAGTCGTCGCCAAGCCCTAAAACCTCTTGGGAGGGCTGATCTGGAGTCCATTCGGGGCACCGGAGAGGGGGATTCATCGCCATCGTCATCATCAACCATCCTCCATCACCAATTTCATCATGCTCACCGCCGTGCGTGAGTAATTGCATTGTAGGCTTGCTGGACGGTGATGGGTTGGATGAGATTTATCATGTAATCGAGTTAGTTTTGTTAGGGTTTGATCCCTAGTATCAATTATGTTCTTAGATTGATGTTGCTACGACTTTGCTATGCTTAATGCTTGTCACTAGGGCCCGAGTGCCATGATTTCAGATCTGAACCTATTATGTTTTCATGAATATATGTGAGTTCTTGATCCTATCTTGCAAGTCTATAGTCACCTACTATGTGTTATGATCCGGCAACCCCGAAGTGACAATAATCAGGACCACTCCCGGTGATCACCATAGTTTGAGGAGTTCATGTATTCACTATGTGCTAATGCTTTGTTCCGGTTCTCTATTAAAAGGAGGCCTTAATATCCCTTAGTTTCCAATAGGACCCCGCTGCCACGGGAGGGTAGGACAAAAGATGTCATGCAAGTTCTTTTCCATAAGCACGTATGACTATATACGGAATACATGCCTACATTACATTGATGAATTGGAGCTAGTTCTGTGTCACCCTATGTTATGACTGTTACATGATGAACCGCATCCGGCATAATTATCCATCACTGATCCGGTGCCTACGAGTTTTCTATATACCGATTTACGCTTATTTACTTTCCCGCTGCTACTGTTACAATCACTACAAAATACCAAAAACATTACTTTTGTTGTCTTTACTTTTGTTGCTGCTACCACCACTATCATATTACTTTGCTACTAAACACTTTGCTGCAGATACTAAGTTTCCAGGTGTGGTTGAATTGACAACTCAGCTGCTAATACTTGAGAATATTCTTTGGCTCCCCTTGTGTCGAATCAATGAATTTGGGTTGAATACTCTACCCTCGAAAGCTGTTGCGATCCCCTATACTTGTGGGATATCAGAGAAGTGCTTAGCTTTGGATTCAATCTTGTAGTGTCCTTTCCCAGTGACAGAAGGGGCAGCAAGGCACGTATTGTATCGTTGCCATCGAGGATAACAAGATGGGGTTTTTATCATATTGCATGGAACTATCCCTCTACATCATGTCATCTTGCTTACGGTGTTACGTTGTTTTTAACTTAATACTCTAGATGCATGCTGGATAGCGGTCGATGAGTGGAGTAATAGTAGTAGATGTAGAATCGTTTCGGTCTTCTTGTCTCGGACGTGATGCCTATATACATGATCATACCTAGATATTCTCATAACTATGCTCAATTCTGTCAATTGCTCAACAGTAATTTGTTCACCACCGTAGAATACTTATGCTCTTGAGAGAAGCCACTAGTGAAACCTATGGCCCCCGGGTCTGTTTCTCATTATATCAATCTCCATCACTTTATTATTGCTTTGCTTTTACTTTGCTTTTACTTTTTACTTTGCATCTCTATACCAAAAATACCAAAAATATTATTTATCATCTCTATCAGATCTCACTTTCGTAAGTGACCGTGAAGGGATTGACAACCCCTAAGCGCGTTGGTTGCATTGAGCTATTGTTTTTGTGTAGGTATGAGGGACTCGAGCGTGGCCTCCTACTGGATTGATACCTTGGTTCTCAAAAACCGAGGGAAATACTGACGCTACTTTGCTGCATCATCCTCTCCTCTTCGGGGAAATCCAACACAGTGCTCAAGAGGTAGCAAGAAGAATTTCTGGCGCCATTGCCGGGGAGTCTGCGCAAAAGTCAACATACCAAGTACCCATCACAATCCCTATCTCCCGCATTACATTATTTGCCATTTGCCTCTCGTTTTCCTCTCCCCCACTTCACCCTTGCCGTTTTATTCGCCCTCTCTCTCTATCCTCCCTCTCCATTTGCCTCTTTTTCCCGTTTGCTTTTTGTTTGCTCGTGTGTTGGATTGCTTGTTTCTCGCGATGGCTCAAGATAATACTAAATTGTGTGACTTCACCAATACCAACAATAATTATTTCCTTAGCACTCTGATTGCTCCTCTTACCGATGCTGAATCTTGTGAAAGTAATACTGCTTTGTTGAATCTTGTCATGAAAGATCCGTTATCCGGCCTTCCTAGTGAAGATGCCGCTACCCATCTTAATAGCTTCGTTGATTTGTGTGACATGCAAAATAAGAAAGATGTCGATAATGATATTGTTAAATTGAAGCTATTTCCTTTTTCTCTTAGAGATCGTGCTAAAGCTTGGTTTTCATCTTTGCCTAAAAATAGTATTGATTCATGGAACAAGTGCAAAGATGCTTTTATCTCTAAGTATTTTCCTCCGGCTAAGATCATCTCTCTTAGAAACGATATTATGAATTTTAAGCAACTTGATCATGAACATGTTGCACAAGCTTGGGAGAGAATGAAATTAATGATACGTAATTGCCCTACTCATGGTTTAAATTTGTGGATGATTATACAAAAAACTTATGCTGGATTGAATTTTGCTTCTAGAAATCTTTTAGATTCGGCCGCGGGAGGCACTTTTATGGAAATCACTTTAGGAGAAGCTACTAAACTCCTAGATAATATTATGGTTAATTATTCTCAATGGCATACTGAAAGATCTACTAAAAAGGTGCATGCGATAGAAGAAATTAATGTTTTGAGTGGAAAGATGGATGAACTTATGAAATTATTTGCTAATAAGAGTGTTTCTTCTGATCCTAATGATATGCCCTTGTCTACTTTGATTGAGAATAATAATGAATCTATGGATGTGAATTTTGGTGGTAGGAACAATTTTGGTAACAACGCGTATAGAGGAAATTTCAATCCTAGGCCTTATCCTAGTAATCCCTCTAATAATTATGGTAATTCCTACAACAATTCTTATGGAAATTATAATAAGATGCCCTCTGATTTTGAATCTAATATTAAAGAATTTATTTCTTCGCAAAAGAATTTTAATGCTATGATTGAAGAAAGATTGCTTAAGATTGATGATTTGGCTAGGAATGTTGATAGAATTACTCTTGATGTTGAGTCTTTCAAACTTAGATCTATTCCACCTAAGCATGATATCAATGAGTCTCTCAAAGCCATGAGAATTTCCATTGACGAGTGCAAAGAAAGAACCGCTAGGATGCGTGCTAAGAAAGATGCCTTTATAAAAGCATGTGCTTCTAGTTCCAATGAAAATAATGATGAAGAAATAAAAGTTATTGATGTGTCCCCTATTAAATCTTTGTTTTGCAATATGAATCTTGATAATGATGGGACTGAATATGATCCACCTTTACCTAGAAGGCGTTCTAAGAATTCGGAATGTGTTGATCTTGATGCTAAATTTGATAAAAGTGGGATTGAAGAAATTAAAACCCTAGATGTTGCTAACCCCACTATATTGGATTTCAAGGAATTTAATTATTAAAATTGCTCTTTAATTGATTGTATTTCCTAGTTGCAATCCGTGCTAAAATCTCCTCACGCTTATAGTCAAAATAAAGTGTTTACTAAACATATCGTTGATGCCTTGATGCAATCTTATGAAGAAAAACTTGAATTGGAAGTTTCTATCCCTAGAAAACTTTATGATGAGTGGGAACCTACTATTAAAATTAAAACTAATATTAAAAATTATGAGTTTTATGCTTTGCGTGATTTGGGTGCTAGTGTCTCTACTATTCCCAAAACTTTGTGTGATTTGCTAGATTTCCGTGATTTTGATGATTGCTCTAAACTTGCATCTTGCGGATTCCACTATTAAGAAACCTATGGGAATAATTAATGATGTTCTTATTGTTGCAAATAGGAATTATGTCCCCGTAGATTTTATCGTTCTTGATATAGATTGCAATCCTTCTTGCCCTATTATTCTCGGTAGACCTTTCCTTAGAACGGTTGGTGCAATTATTGATATGAAGGAAGGGAATATTAGATTTAAATTTCCATTATAAAAGGGCATGGAACACTTCCCTAGAAATAAAATAAAGTTACCATATGAATCTATCATGAGAGCCACTTATGGATTGCCTACCAAAGATGGCAATACCTAGATCTATTCTTGCTTGTTATGCCTAGCTAGGGGCGTTAAACGATAGCGCTTGTTGGGAGGCAACCCAATTTTATTTTTATTCCTTGCTTTTTGCTCCTGTTTAGTAATAAATAATTTATTTAGCCTCTTTTTTAGTTGTGTTTTTTTGTTTTTAATTAGTGTTTGTGCCAAGTAGAACCGTTGGGAAGACTTGGGGAAAGTCTTGTTGAACTTGCTGTAAAAAACAGAAACTTTAGCGCTCACGAGAACTGCTGTCATTTTTATTTGGAAAGTGCTATTTAGTTAATTATTTTTGCAGATTATTAATAGATAAATTTCCCAAGTCCATCAATTTATTTTAGAATTTTTGGGGTTCCATATCTTGCGCTAGCTACATATTACTACAGACTATTCTGTTTTTGACAGATTCTGTTTTTCGTGTGTTGTTTGCTTATTTTGATGAATCTATGGCTAGTAAAATAGTTTATAATCCATAGAGAAGTTGGAATACAGTAGGTATAACACCAATATAAATAAATAATGAGTTAATTACAGTACCTTGAAGTGGTCTTTTGTTTTCTTTCGCTAACGGAGCTCACGAGTTTTCTACTTTAAGTTTTGTGTTGTGAAGTTTTCAAGTTTTGGGTAAAGATTTGATGGACTATGGAACAAGGAGTGGCAAGAGACTAAGCTTGGGGATGCCCATGGAACCCCCAAGATAATCTAAGGACACCTAAAAGCCAAAGCTTGGGGATGCCCCGGAAGGCATCCCCTCTTTTTCGTCAACTTCTATGTGTAACTTTACTTGGAGCTATATTTTTATTCACCACATGATATGTGTTTTGCTTGGAGCATCTTTTATGATTTGAGTCTTTGCTTGTTAGTTTACCACAATCATCCTTTCTGTACACACCTTTTGAGAGATCCATACATGATTTGGAATTTGATAGAATACTCTATGTGCTTCACTTATATCTTTTGAGCTTTATAGTTTTTGCTCTAGTGCTTCACTTATATCTTTTAGAGCACGGTGGTGGATTTGTTTTATAGAAACTATTGATCTATCATGCTTCACTTAGATTATTTTGAGAGTCTTAATAGCATGGTAATTTGCTTAAAATCCTAATATGCTTGGTATGCAAGATTAATAATAAAACTTCCGTATGAGTGTGTTGAATACTAAGAAAAGTTTGATGCTTGATGATTGTTTTGAGATATGGAGGTAATAATATCAAAGTCATGCTAGTTGAGTAGTTGTGAAATTGAGAAATACTTGTGTTGAAGTTTGCAAGTCCCGTAGCATGCACGTATGGTAAACGTTATGCAACAAATTTGAAACATGAGGTGTTATTTGATTGTCTTCCTTATGAGTGGCGGTCGGGGACGAGCGATGGTCTTTTCCTACCAATCTATCCCCCTAGGAGCATGCGCGTAGTGCCGATGTTTTTGATGACTTGTAGATTTTTGCAATAAGTATGTGAGTTCTTTATGACTAACGTTGAGTCCATGGATTATACCCACTCTCACCCTTCCATCCTTGCTAGCCTCTTCGGTACCGTGCATTGCCCTTTCTCACATTGAGAGTTGGCGCAAACTTCGCCGGTGCATCCAAAACCCATGATATGATACGCTCTTTCACACATAAACCTCTTTATATCTTCCTCAAAATAGCCACCATACCTACCTATTATGGCATTTCCATAGCCATTCCAAGATATATTGCCATGCAACTTTCCACCATTCCGTTCATCATGACACATTCATCATTGTCATATTGTTTAGCATGATCATGTAGTTGACATAGTATTTGTGGCAAAGCCACCATTCATAATTATTTCATACATGTCACTCTTGGTTCATTGCATATCCCGGTACACCACCGAAGGCATTCATATAGAGTCATCTTTGTTCTAGTATCGAGTTGTAATCATTGAGTTGTAAATAAATAGAAGTGTGATGATCATCATTATTAGAGCATTATCCCAAGTGAGGAATAAAATAAAATAAAAGAAGAGAAATGCCATAAAAAAGAGAAGGCCACCCCAAAAAAGAAAGGCCATAAAAAAGAAATGGCCCAAACAAATAAGGGAAAAAGAGAGAAGGG
This sequence comes from Triticum urartu, assembly GCF_003073215.2. NCBI lineage: Eukaryota > Viridiplantae > Streptophyta > Magnoliopsida > Poales > Poaceae > Triticum > Triticum urartu. Next base: position 662,634,322 of record NC_053028.1, on the reverse strand, counting down.
ACAATGTTACTATCCTTTTACCACACTTGTGCTTCAAAGTAGCACCATGATCTTCATAGTAGAGAGTCTCTCATGTTATCACTTTCATATACTAGTGGTTATATTTCATTATAGAACTTGGCTTGTATATTCCAACAATGGGCCTCCTCAAGTGCCCTAGGTCTTCATGAGCAAGCAAGTTGGATGCACACCCACTAGTTTCTTTTGCTGAGCTTTCATACGTTTATAGCTCTAGTGCATCCATTGCATGGCAATCCCTACTCCTAGCATTAACATCAATCGGTGGGCATCTCCATAGCCCATTGATTAGCCTAATTGATGTGAGACTTTCTCCTTTTTTGTCTTCTCCACATAATCCCCCTTATTATATTCTATTCCACCCATAGTGCTATGTCCATGGCTCGCGCTCATATATTGCGTGAAAGTTTATAGGTTTGAGATTACTAAAGTATGAAACAATTGCTTCGCTTGTCATCGGGGTTGTGCATGATGAGAGCATTCTTGTGTGACGAAAATGAAACATGACTAAACTATATGATTTTGTAGGGATGAAATTTCTTTGGCCATGTTATTTTCAGAAGACATAATTGCTTAGTTAGTATGCTTGAAGTATTATCATTTTTATGTCAATATGAACTTTTGTCTTGAATCTTTTGGATCTGAATATTCATACAACAATTAAGAAGAATTACATTAAAATTATGCCAAGTAGCACTCCGCATCAAAATTTTTGTTTTTATCATTTACCTACTCGAGGACGAGCAGGAATTAAGCTTGGGGATGCTTGATACGTCTCCGACGTATCTATAATTTTTTGATTGCTCCATGCTATATTATCTACTGTTTTGGACTATATTAGGCTTTATTTTCCACTTTTATATTATTTTTGGGACTAACCTACTAACCGGAGGCCCAGCCCAGAATTGCTGTTTTTTGCCTGTTTTAGGGTTTCGAAGAAAAGGAATATCAAACGGAGTCCAAACGGAATGAAACCTTCGGGAACGTGATTTTCTCATCAGATAAGACCCAGGAGACTTGGACCCTCCGTCAAGAAAGCCACGAGGAGGTCACGAGGGTGGAGGGCGCCCCCCTAGGGCGCGTCCCCTGCCTAGTGGGCCCCTCGAAGCTCCACCGACGTACTTCTTCCTCCTATATATATCCACGTACCCCCAAACGATCAGAACAGGAGACAAAAACCTAATTCCACCGCCGCAACTTTCTGTATCCACGAGATCCCATCTTGGGGCCTGTTCCGGAGCTCCGCTGGAGGGGGAATCAATCACGGAGGGCTTCTACATCATCATCCAAGCCCCTCCGATGAAGTGTGAGTAGTTTACTTCAGACCTACGGGTCCATAGTTAGTAGCTAGATGGCTTCTTCTCTCTTTTTGGATCTCAATACAATGTTCTCCCCCTCTCTCGTGGAGATCTATTCGATGTAATCTTCTTTTTGCGATGTGTTTGTTGAGACCGATGAATTGTGGGTTTATGATCAAGTCTTTCTATGAATAATATTTGAATCTTCTCTGAATTATTTTATGTATGATTGGTTATCTTTGCAAGTCTCTGTGAATTATCAGTTTGGTTTGGCCTACTAGATTGGTTTTTCTTGCCATGGGAGAAGTGCTTAGCTTTGGGTTCGAGCTTGCAGTGTCCTTTCCCAGTGACAGAAGGGGCAGCAAGGCACGTATTGTATCGTTGCCGTCGAGGATAACAAGATGGGGTTTTCATCATATTGCATGAAACTATCCCTCTACATCATGTCATCTTGCTTAAGGCGTTACTCTGTTTTTAACTTAATACTCTAGATGCATGCTGGATAGTGGTCGATGAGTGGAGTAATAGTAGTAGATGCAGAATCGTTTCGGTCTACTTGTCTCGGACGTGATGCCTATATACATGATCATACCTAGATATTCTCATAATATGCTCAATTCTGTCAATTGCTCAACAGTAATTTGTTCACCCATCGTAGAATATGTATGCTCTTGAGAGAAGCCACTAGTGAAACCTATGGCCCCCGGGTCTCTTTCTCATTATATCAATCTCCATCACTTTATTATTGCTTTGCTTTTACTTTGCTTGTACTTTTTACTTTGCATCTCTATACCAAAAATACCAAAAATATTATTTATCATCTCTATCAGATCTCACTTTCGTAAGTGACCGTGAAGGGATTGACAACCCCTAAGCTCGTTGGTTGCATTGAGCTATTGTTTTTGTGTAGGTACGAGGGACTCGAGCGTGGCCTCCTACTGGATTGATACCTTGGTTCTCAAAAATTGAGGGAAATACTTACGCTACTTTGCTGCATCATCCTCTCCTCTTCGGGGAAATCCATCGCAGTGCTCAAGAGGTAGCATTCAGCCGGTGAAAAGACCATGCTGATTACTTGTGAAATTGAAACAACAAAAAACCAATAAGGCAAACAACCGGTGGTAAATAAATTTAGCCTTGTAACTAAAGGTTGGGGGTTTTCTGATTCGAATGCGATCAGTAAACCGGACCAACGGGGTTAAGCTAAGATTCAAATATGATCATACAACCCCCAGTGGCTTTGGCGTTGCGCCGATCAAGAGGGTACCGACAGCTGTGTTCTCTTTGGTTCGAATATGACCTATGTTTGAACAGGAAGCCCCCAAATGACCTTCAGAGGTTTTTAACGACCCTGATTCGAATACGATCCAAGTTGGAGCCAAAAGGAGTTAAGTTGTGATTCGAATACGATCAAGAAGCCCCCTGGTGAGTTTGGCTTTGAGCCGATCAAGAGGGTTGTGACAGCTATGTTCTCTTTGGTTCGAATACGACCTATGTTTGAACAGGAAGCCCCCAAGTGACCTTGATAGTTTGCAGCTAGATTCGAATACGATCATAAGCCAGACCAAAAAGGGTTAGACTTGATTCAGATATGATCAGCTCCTTAATAGTCATATCAAAAAATATTAAAGATACGTAAAGAAGGAAAGAGACTGATGGTCTTACTTTATTACTTATCATATAGTATATACAACGTCAAAGATGTACATGATGAGAGCCGGTGGCTCAAGTGTAGTATGGCCGGAGCTGAGGAATATTCCACAGCCGGCGGGTCTCCTCCTCCGACTTACGTGAGTCTTTGTGCTCTCGGGCGTCAATGAGGTAATATGACCCGTTGTTTAAGTTCTTGCTGACCACAAAGGGTCCTTCCAAGGTGGGGATAGCTTGTGTGCATCTGAAAGATCCTGGATGAGCCGGAGCACCAGGTCACCTTCTTGAAAAGTCCTGGACCTAACCCGGCGGCTATGATAACGGCGCAGGTCCTGTTGATAAATTGTTGATCGAGCCGCTGCTAAGTCTCTTTCCTCATCTAACAAGTCAAGTGCATCCTGTCTGGCTTGTTCGTTATTAGCCTCAACATAAGCCGCCACACGGGGCGAGTCATGACGGATGTCACTGGGCAACACCGCTTCCGCTCCATAAACCATGAAGAAAGGTGTATAACCTGTAGACCTGTTAGGAGTGGTGTTGATACTCCACAACACCAAGGGTACCTCCTCTACCCAACACCCCGGCGTTCGCTGCAAGGGACCCATAAGCCGGGGCTTGAGACCTTTTAAGATTTCCTGATTTGCTCTCTCAACCTGACCATTGGATTGAGGATGAGCTACAGAAGAAACATCAAGCCGGATATGCTCGCGCTGACAGAACTCCTCCATAGCCCCTTGGGATAGATTAGTGCCATTGTCAGTGATAATGCTGTGTGGAAAATCAAAACGGAAGATCACCTTTTTCATGAGATGAACCGTTGTGGCCGCATCACACTTACTCACTGGTTCTGCCTCAACCCATTTTGTGAATTTGTCAACTACCACTAAAAGATGTGTCTTTTTATCCTTAGACCTTTTGAAAGGCCCAACCATGTCAAGCCCCCAGACCGCAAATGGCCAAGTGATTGGAATCATCCACAGCTCTTGAGCTGGCACATGTGCCCGTCGTGCGAATTTTTGACATCCATCACATCTACTGACTAGATCTTATGCATCAGCGTGAGCCGTCAACCAGTAAAAACCATGACGAAAAGCTTTGGCCACCAGAGATTTTGACCCGGCGTGATGACCACAATCGCCTTCATGGATCTCACGAAGTATTTCTTGGCCTTCTTCAGGGGAAACACACCGCTGAAACGCTCCAGAGACGCTGCGATGGTATAGTTCTCCGTCAGAAATCGTTAATGACTTAGATCGCCGGGTTATCTGTCGGGCCAGGGTCTCATCCGCTGGCCGCTCGCCCCGGGTCATGTAAGCCAAGAACGACACTGTCCAATCCGGGGTGACATGAAGAGCCGCCACCAACCGCGCCTCCGGGTCAGGAATGGCTAGATCTTCTTCTGTAGGTAACTGAACAGACGGGTTATGCAAAATATCCAAAAAAAGGTGTTAGGTGGCACCTGCTTACGCTGAGATCCCAACCGGCTTAAAGCATCAACCGCTTCGTTCTTCCTGCGGTCAATGTGCTCCACCTGATAACCTTGAAAGTGTCTCGCAACAGCATCAACTTTATGGCGATAAGCCGCCATGAGAGGATCTTTGGAATCCCACTTGCCTGACACCTGTTGAGCTACCAAATCTGAGTCACCAAGACACCTGACCCGGCTCAAGCTCATCTCTTTAGCCATTCGAAGACCATGGAGCAACGCTTCATATTCTGCTGCGTTGTTAGTGCAAGGAAACATCAGCCGCAACACATAACAAAATTTGTCACCTCGAGGGGAGGTTAAAATAACTCCAGCCCCCGAGCCTTCCAACTGTCTGGACCCATCAAAGTGAATAGTTCAATATGTGTTGTCTGGTTTCTCCTCTGGCATCTGCATCTCTGTCCAGTCATTAATAAAGTCGACTAGTGCTTGAGACTTGATCGCAGTTCGTGGTACATACTTCAACCCATGACACCCAAGCTCAATGGCCCACTTGGCGACTCGTCCAATGGCTTCTCTATTTTGAATGATGTCTCCTAAAGGAGCAGAGCTAACCATAGTGATTGGGCGACCCTGAAAGTAATGTTTGAGCTTCCGGCTCGCCATGAACACCCCATACACAAGCTTCTGCCAATGTGGATATCTTTGTTTAGATTCAATCAACACCTCATTGACGTAGTAAACCGGCCGTTGAATCGGATGTTCCTTGCCAACCTCCTTGTGCTCCACCACAATTGCCACACTAACAGCTCATGAGTTGGCGGCTACGTATAACAATAGCGGTTCTTTCTCAACTGGAGCAGCAAGGACCGGCGGCTCAGCAAGCTGTCTCTTCAGATCCTCAAAAGCAGAGTTCGCAGCATCGCTCCAAACGAAATCATCTGTTTTCTTCATCATTTGATACAAAGGCATCGCCTTCTCCCCTAACCGGCTTATGAACCGGCTCAAAGCAGCAACACGACCCGCCAGCCGTTGAACGTCATTGATGCATGTTGGTTTAGCCAGGGATGTGATTGCCTTAATCTTCTCCGGGTTAGCTTCAATACCTCGGTTGGACACCAAAAAACCCAAAAGCTTGCCAGATGGGACTCCAAAAACACACTTGGCCGGGTTGAGCATCATTTTGTAGACCTGGAGGTTATCAAAGGTCTCTTTCAGATCTATGACCAAGGTTTCCTCCTCCCTGGACTTTACCACTATATCATCCACATAAGCATGAACATTACGCCCAATTTGATTGTGAAGGCAATTCTGCATACACTGTTGATAAGTTGCCTGGGTACTCTTGAGCCCGAAGGGCATAGACACATAGCAGAAGGCTCCAAACAGAGTGATGAAAGTCGTCTTCTCCTGGTCCTTTACTGCCATCTTGATCTGATGATAACCTGAATAAGCATCCAGAAAGCTCAAACGTGCGCAACCCACCGTAGCATCGATGATCTGATCAATACGGGGGAGAGCAAAAGGGTCAGCCGGACAAGCCTTGTTTAAATCAGTGTAATCCACACACATACGCCAGGTGCCGTTCTTTTTGAGTACCAGCACCGGTTTGGCCAACCACTCTGGGTGAAAGACTTCCACAATGAACCCGGCCGCCAAGAGCCGGGCCACCTCTTCTCCAATGGCCTTGCGCCTTTCCTCCTTGAACCATCGGAGAAATTTCCTGACCGGCTTAATCTTTGGATCAATATTGAGAGTGTGCTCGGCGAGTTCTCTCAGGACACCTGGCATGTCAGAAGGCTTCCATGCAAAGATGTCTCGGTTCTCATGGATGAACTCGATGAGCGCGCATTCCTATTTTGGATCCAAGCTGGCACTGATGATGAACTGCTTGGATGAGTCGTCGGGTACAAAATCAACCGTTTTGGTGTCATCAGCTGACTTGAATTTCAACACCGGTTCATGCTCTGTTGTTGGCTTCTTTAAAGACGTCATGTCTGCCAGGTCAATATTATCTTTATAAAATTTTAGCTCTTCTGTTGCACAAACAGATTCAACATATGCAGCATCTCCTTCTTCACACTCCATGGCTATTTTCCGGCTTCCCTGTACTGTAATGGTGCCCTTATAACCCATCCTCTTGAGCGGCAGATACAAATACACGGCCGAGCCATGAACTTGGCGTAAGCCGACCGTCCAAACAAAGCATGATATGGGCTTTTGATCTTAACCACTTCAAAGGTTAATTTCTCCGCTCGGGAATCATATTCATCCCCAAAGGCTACTTCCAGTTCAATCTTACCAACTGGATATGCCGACTTGCCAGGTACCACACTGTGAAAAACAGTGTTAGAATGCTTAAGACTCTTATCAGTCAACCCCATCCGGCGAAACGTCTCATAGTAGAGAATGTTGATGCTACTGCCTCCATCTATGAGCACTTTAGTAAATTTATATCCACCAACCTGAGGCGCCACCAACAAGGCCAAGTAACCCGGATTATCAACCCGGGGAGGATGATCCTCTCTTCTCCATACAATGGGTTGTTCTGACCACCGTAAGTAACGTGGAATCGCCGGCTCAACGGCATTGACAGCCCTCTTGTGAAGCTTCTGGTCCCTTTTGCACAAGCTAGTGGTAAACACATGACATTGCCCACTATTCAACTGTTTTGGGTTGCTCTGATATCCGGACTGTTGCTGCTGATTACCTTGGCCAGGTTGTGGATTATAGCCTCCCTGGTTACCCATATGGCCCTGACCGTGGAAACCACCTCCACCTGAACCGGTGTCCGGGCCATGAAAGTCGCCTCCACCTGAACTGCCGCCTGGGCCGTGACTTCCATCAAACGCATTTGAATTTTTAAACGCTTTCATGATTGTACAGTCTTTCCATAGGTGGGTGGCTGGCTTCTCTCGGGTGCCGTGTCTTGGACAAGGTTCATTCAATAGTTGCTCAAGGGTGGGACCTGACCCGCCCGACCGAGGGGGCTGCCTACACTTGCCCCGTGTATTTTTGCCCTGTGCATTGGTGTTAGCCACAAATTCGTCAGCCTTACGCTTATTACTTCCTTGATTTGCCGGGTTATGCTGGTGACCCTTGCCGTTGCCGTTCTTTTTCCCCTTCCCTGTCTTTTCTTCATCAGACACAGGGTCCTTGGTACTATCAGAATCAGCATACTTGACGAGAGCCGCCATCAACTGGCCCATGTCATTGCAGTCACGTTTAAGCCGCCCCAGTTTCTGCTTCAGAGGTTCAAAACGGCAATTTTTCTCCAACATTAATACTGCCGAGCCGGCATCCATCTTATTAGATGAATGAATTATCTCCTTGACCCGGCGCACCCAATGGGTTGTGGACTCTCCTTCCTCTTGTTTACAATTAGTCAGGTCCAAAATTGACATAGGTTGTTTGCATATCTCCTTGAAGTTCTGAATGAACCGGGCCTTTAACTCTGCCCATGAGCCGATGGAATTGAGGGGCAACCCCTTCAACCAAGTGCGAGTCGTTCCATCCAACATCATGGTGAAATACTTAGCCATTATCGCGTCGCTGACCTCCAATAGCTCCATGGCCATCTCATAGCTCACAATCCAGGCCCCAGGCTGCAAGTCAGCTGTGTAATTAGGCACCTTACGAGGCCCCTTGAAGTCCTTTGGCAAACTCTCATTACGTATGGCAGGCACCAGGCAAGGGACACCTCTGGTTCTCGTGGCCACTCCTGCCTCAACCGAGGTTGCTGGGTAAGCCGGAAAAGTCTGGTGAGCCGCCTGCTCCGCTGCCAGTTGAACCGCTCGCTCAGCCTCTTGTCGGATCCTCTCCTAATCCACTAAATTAAGGGCTCCAGCCTGTACCGGCTCATGCCTATGCGGCCGGTTGCGGCGTTGAGCATTGCTTGACATATCAGCTGAGTCCATATGTCTACTGTAGCTTGGGCTCCGGCTCGGGCGAGGGGTTGAATGGATTCTGTCTCGACTGTAAGAGTACGCATCCTGCTGTGCCAGAGCTGTCTGAAGAAGTTCCCTCACCCTTTGCGTCTCGATCGTCACCGGAGTCGCCTTCCATCGGGAGAGCCACCAAATGAGCTGATGCAGCAATAAGGTTTTCCAAGGGATTGGAGAAGTGACCGGGTGGTGTTGGCGCATAATGAGGTGGAGCGGTATGTACACGGGGTGGTTCCATGGCGCGCGGCTGAACCGGTGCCCCGGGGGTCGTGATCCGATTTGCCTCCGGTGGGTTACTTGTCCCGGCCCCGGGTTTATGAAAGAGGTTCCTAGGATCGAGCGTCAGAGGTAAAGGTGACTGAGTTTTCTGATGCCTTCTTCTCATGAACTCGTTTGACGCGTTCAGATCCATCGAGAGCCGGAAAGTCTCCGCTTGAAGTTGTTGAGGACGAGCATCCAAAGCCACCCGCTCCGCGGCCATCCTGACCTCCTCCGCTGCTAAATTTTCTTTAGCTTGTACCATCTCCTCACGTACGCGTGCCACCTCCGCGTCATGCTGAGCTTTATCCGCCGGCTCTACCACGGTAGTCAACAGAGTCGTCAGTTTATCCATGAGGTCCATTAGGATCTGAGCCGAGGGGCGCGCAGGGTCTCCTGACCCGGCTACGGCCGACACGGTGGTTATTGTTGCTGCAGCTGTGGAGTTCTGCCCGGGTTGCGCGCCTACCATGAAGACTCCGACCCGATTCGGCGGCTCAGAGGGGTCCGGAATACTGCTGCCATCGGAACAGCCTCCGAGCATGCCATCCTGCAGCTGATACAAAGAGTCTGTCTCGCCCGTTGATGATGTAGCGTCAGAACAGATGGCCGTCTCACCGCCATCCACCGATCCTTCAGAGTATTCACCACCGTGGATCCAACCTACGAAGGCATGCTTCACGACAGATTGAACACGGGCGGCGTGCTGAGCCGTTTCGACGAGCTTGGTGTGGACATCCGGCTCAGGGTGCGACTCGCCAATCCGGCCGATGAAGACATGAATTCCGCCGAAGGGGACCCGGTATCCGTACTCAATTGAGCCGGCCTCGGGCCCCCAGCCTTCAACGTCGATGTAGAGCTTGTCGCGACGACTCTTGGTCATCCGGCCCACAGCGTATCCCTTGAGCCCTTCGAAGTTGCCCTTCAAAAACTCAAATCCACCGTGCGCTGGCCCCACGGTGGGCGCCAACTGTCGTGGAATTGTCACGGCAGATGTCCTAGCAGAAGGACTTAGTCGTAGGGCCATCGCAACTAGGAAGCTTAAAGGGGTTAATCGGGACAAAGGACACGAGAGGTTTTATACTAGTTTGGCCCCTTACAATGAAGGTAAAAGCCTACGTCTAGTTGTATTGATATTGCTGGGGTTTCGATCACCAAGAGGCTAGTTCGCCGGCTTGGTTCTCGATCTCTTGTTTTTCGCCCTAGGCCGCCACCGGGTCGTCCCCTTATATACACGGGTTGACGCCTGGTGGCCTACAGAGTCTCGGCCGGCTCATAAATCTGATGGGGAACGTAGCATAAATTCAAAATTTTCCTACGTGTCACCAAGATCAATCTATGGAGTCATCTAGCAACGAGGGAGGAGTGGATCTACATACCCTTGTAGATCGCGCGTGGAAGCGTTCAAGAGAACGGGGTTGATGGAGTCGTACTCGTCGTGATTCAAATCACCGATGATCCTAGCGCCGAACGGACGGCACCTCCGCGTTCAACACACGTACGGAACGGAGACGTCTCCCATGCCTTGATCCAGCAAGGAGGAGGGAGAGGTTGATGGAGATCCAGCAGCACGACGGCGTGGTGGAAGTAGCGGGATTCCAACAGGGCTTCGCTAAGCGCTGCGGGAGGAGGAAGATGTGTCACGGGAGGGAGAGGGAGGCGCCAGGCCTTAGATTGGTTTGCTCCTCCTTTTCCCCACTATATATAGGGCCAAGAGAGAGGGGAAGGCGCAGCCCTTGCCCCTTCCTCCAAGGAAGGGTGCGGCCAAGGGTGGGGAGGAGTCCATCCTCCCCAAGGCACCTCGGAGGTGCCTTCCCCTTTTAGGACTCTCCCCTTTTTCCCATCTCTTGGCGCATGGGCCTCTTGGGGCTGGTGCCCTTGGCCCATATAGGCCAAGGCACACCCCCTACCGCCCATGTGGCCCCCCAGGGCAGGTGGCCCCACCCGGTGGACCCCCGGGACCCTTCCGGTGGTCCCGGTACAATACCGATGACCCCGAAACTTGTCCCGATGGCCGAAATAGCACTTCCTATATATAATTCTTTACCTCCGGACCATTCCGGAACTCCTCGTGACGTCCGGGATCTCATCCGGGACTCCGAACAACTTTCGGGTTACCGCATACTAATATCTCTATAACCCTAGCGTCACCGAACCTTAAGTGTGTAGACCCTACGGGTTCGGGAGACATGCAGACATGACCGAGACGTTCTTTGGTCAATAACCAACAGCGGGATCTGGATACCCATGTTGGCTCCCACATGTTCCACGATGATCTCATCGGATGAACCACGATGTCAAGGACTTAATCAATCCCGTATACAATTCCCTTTGTCTAGTGGTACGATACTTGCCCGAGATTCGATCGTCGGTATCCCGATACCTTGTTCAATCTCGTTACCGGCAAGTCTCTTTTACTCGTTCCATAACACATCATCCCGTGATCAACTCCTTGATCACATTGTCCTACCGAGTGGGCCCAGAGATACCTCTCCGTCACACGGAGTGACAAATCCCAGTCTCGATTCGTGCCAACCCAACAGACACTTTCAGAGATACCCGTAGTGTACCTTTATAGCCACCCAGTTACGTTGTGACGTTTGGTACACCCAAAGCATTCCTACGGTATCCGGGAGTTGCACAATCTCATGGTCTAAGGAAATGATACTTGACATTAGAAAAGCTTTAGCATACGAACTACATGATCTTGTGCTAGGCTTAGGATTGGGTCTTGTCCATCACATCATTCTCCTAATGATGTGATCCCGTTATCAACGACATCCAACGTCCATGGTTAGGAAACCATAACCATCTATTGATCAACGAGCTAGTCAACTAGAGGCTCACCAGGGACATGGTGTTGTCTATGTATCCACACATGTATCTGAGTTTCCTATCAATACAATTATAGCATGGATAATAAACGATTATCATGAACAAGGAAATATAATAATAACTAATTTATTATTGCCTCTAGGGCATATTTCCAACAAAATCGTGTCCGGCTCGGTGACTTCTTTTACATTCCTTTCCTTACAAGTCTTTTCTTACATACGGCGGTTTATAATATTGGGCCTTAAGCCGCCGCTAGGCCTTTAGGCCTTCTACAAGATTTAATAACCTATCACTTTGAATGTCTATTTGGCTTCCTTTGTGAACCGCCATTGGGACTGACCCAGCCACTCCTGGGCGGGTCATAACTGATAGCTATATCCCCAACACAATGTATATTTTTGGTATACGCAAGGAATATATTTTTTACATGTTTAACATTTTTCAAATTCATGATTAATGTTTTTTAAAACATATGTTTTGATATCTACATTTTCTGTACATGTCGTACATTTTTTCGTATACATGTGAGACATCATTTTTATGCATTTTAAACATTTTTTAAATATGTGGTACACATTTTTTTCAAATATTTGTTTTAATGTGTGTTATGTTTACACAAAATGTATATTTTTTTGTATATATAAGGAACATTTTTCATACATGTTTACATTTTTTCAAATATATGATTAACATTTTTATAAATATATGTTTTGATATTATTGTTGTCATCAACGTTGTATATATTTCGCATATATCTGGAACATTAATTTTTGCATGTTTAACAATCTTCAAATACATGATTAACATTTTTTTGAAATACATTTTTGATGTGTGCTTTTTCATTCATATTTGCACATTTTTAATATACATACGGAACATTTTCTACTCACAGTTAACATTTTTCAAATACATCATTAATGTTTTTTTCAAATACATGTTTAATGTCTACTTTTTTCGTGGACATTATATATTTTGTAATCGATTAGAGGTTTTGTCGAAAGGGTTGGCAAGGAAGATGTGAAGCCAGAATTGGGAACAACTTTTGACTGATTGATGGAGGCATACAATTTTTATAACCTGTATTCTTGGGAACAGGGTTTTGGAATCAGATATGGGAAGAGCGGGCTAAACCCAGACAAAAGGAAGACGATGCAAAAAAATGTTTGCGGCTGCTCGGTGCGTTGTAATTTCAGTTTTTTTCTTCAAGAGGGGGAGAAGTCTGATAGAGTAATTAGCGGAGTCATCAATCTGTGCTGAAGACTATGGAACAAGGGAAGCCATTGCGGGAGAACACGTGGTCTTGCCGGTTCCTCACACGAGTCTTCCTGTGCCCGGCCACACCACACTTGCTGCGTTTTGCCTCCTTCCTTGGTTGCTTTGGGAGATCCCCTTTTTCTGGGCATGTGCCTGCTAGCTTTTTTCTTCATAATTAATGATGCCTGCTCCAGGTTAGAAACACTGTACAAAATGATCCCTCCATACTTCAATACGGCTCTTTATACCTCTGGACGCGCAAATCACTAGGAGGGCCAACGCTGCAGGTAATGTGACTATGGTAGTATGACCCATAGTTGGTTTTCCAATTCTTTGGTTCAGCCATGCACAAAGCGCCGTTGAGCTCACCTAAGCACTGATCATGCCATCTGAGTTTCATATTTGGTGGGCCTCTGATATTATCCTTCCACTCAATGCTCTCGAGGTCAAAGCATAGTATAAAGTTCTTCATGTTATATCGGCCGTGTGCCCAGAAATACAACATACCGTTGACCGTTGAGTGTAATGGTCAAAGCTAAAGTCTTTGTAACGGAATGGTCGCGATCCCCTACGTCTCCATCCACCCCATCTCCTACTGTATAGACCTCAAAATATGCCTGATCTTGAAAGCGCACCATCTTGTACGTGCCAGACGGAACGGCATGACTAAAGCCCCGGTGCCCACCAACTTCGAAGCGAGTGACGAGCACCTTCATGGTGGCAAGGTTGACCCCCCACCCCAGTGACATAGCCGTTATCCAGATAGCCGACAACACATACAACTTCAGCAGGACTCGTGGGCACAGGTTTCTAGACACAACGCATATCTACCTCACCTTTGCTCGAATAATAAAGAAATATTGATGTTGCTAACTGGAGTTCCCAAAGTTTTGTGTATATTTTATCAAATGCAGCTAAACAAACGATGAAACATGGAAAGAGCCAAACAAAATCTACCGCACAATGAAACAGATCAATGAGCAAAAAACGTGCTGGCTGGTGAGTGTATATATACAATGCATAATTCTCCAATATGATTATTATTTCAAATAAAGCGGAAAGAAGATCTTGGCTGCTGGATTCCTCCCCAGATTCCTCCTCTTTCTCATTTTCCTCAGAAGCTTCAGATTCCATTTCCTTGCCAATGAATGCCCGAGCCTTTCTGAAACTGCTCTTCTTGTGAGATGAAGACTTTGAAGATTTTGATGATCAGGACTTTGAAGATTCCTTCTTTTTCTTCGAGTCATACGAAATGTCATCCTTGTACTTTTTCTTCTTTGATTCCTTCACCCACTAGGGACAATCAGCAATGAAGTGACCCGACTTCTTGCATTTGTGGCAAGTACTCTTCTTGTTGTCGCGGGATGAGGAATCTGATCTGATGTAATCACCTTTTAAAGATTTTCCAAAACGGCCACGCCTTGAGAACTTCTGAAATTTTCTCACAAGCATTGCTAGCTCCTGGCTTAGTTCCTCAGGATCCCCAAGGCTGCCGTCAGAATCTTCCTCTTCAGATGAGGAAACTTCCTTGGCCTTCAGTGCACGTGATCTTCCATAGCTTGGCCCATAGAGGTCTCTCTTCTCACCTAATTGGAACTCATGAGTATTCAGTCTCTCGAGGATATCAACAGGATCTAGTGACTTGTAGTCTCCATGTTCTTGAATCATCAGTGCCAGTGTATCGAATGAGGAATCAAGTGATCTCAACAATTTCTTCACCACCTCATGGTCGGTGATGTCAGTGGCACCAAGTGCTTGAAGCTCATAGGAGATTTCAGTAAGGCGGTCGAAGGTTTGCTGAACATTTTTCTTGTCGAGTCTTTTGAAGTGATTGAAGAGATTGCGAAGAACGTCAACTCGAGAGTCACGTTGGGTTGAGAATCCTTCATTGACCTTGGACAGCCTATCCCAGATAAACTTTGCAGTCTTCAAAGCACTCACTCTGCCGTACTGTCCTTTGCTCAGATGGCCACATATGATATTCTTCGCTTGAGAGTCGTTGCTTGAATCTCTTCACACCAGCAGCATTCACGGAGTGAGTGATGGAGCGAACACCATTTTCCACAATGTACCAAAGATCGTTGTCAATTGCCTCAAGATGCATGCGCATCTTATTCTTCCAATAGGGGTAGTCCGTTCCATCACAGGTAGGACACCCATCCGAGACCTTGATCATGCATGCAGTCGACATAACTAAAACTCCAAGTGATTAAACCAAAATCACACAGAACAGGGGAGTAACCTGCTCTGATACCAATTGAAAGTGCATTATATCGACTAGAGGGGGTGAAAATAGGCATTTTTTTACAAATTCATCACTGAGGAAATACTACTTGAGGAATTTCCTAAGTGACGAACTATAAGCAGCGGACTAAGTACTCGGGTGCATGCAAAATGCTACCTCTTGAGCACTACGTTGGTTTTCCCCGAAGAGGAAGGGATGATGCAGCAAAGTAGCGTAAGTATTTCCCTCAGTTTTTGAGAACCAAGGTATCAATCCAGTAGGAGGCAACGCGCGAGTCCCTCGTACCTGCACAAAACAAATAAATCCTCCCAACCAACGCGATAAGGGGTTGTCAATCCCTACACGGCCACTTACGAGGGTGAGATCTGATAGATATGATAAGATAATATTTTTGGTATTTTTATGATAAAGATGCAAAGTAAAATAAAAACAAAGTAAAAAAGCAAAGGAAATAACTAAGTATTGGGAGATTAATATGATGAAGATAGACCCGAGGGCATAGGTTTCACTAGTGGCTTCTCTCGAGAGCATAGGTATTCTACGGTGGGTGAACGAATTACTGTTCAGCAATTGACAGAATTGAGCATAGTTATGAGAATATCTAGGTATGATCATGTATATAGGCATCATGCCCGAGACAAGTAGACCGACTCCTGCCTGCATCTACTACTATTACTCCACTCATCGACCGCTATCTAGCATGCATCTAGAGTATTAAGTTCATGGAAACAGAGTAACGCCTTAAGCAAGATGACATGATGTAGAGGGATAAACTCATGCAATATGATGAAAACCCCATCTTGTTATCCTCGATGGAAACAATACAATACGTGCCTTGCTTCCCCTACTGTCACTGGGAAAGGACACCGCAAGATTGAACCCAAAGCTAAGCACTTCTCCCATTGCAAGAAAGATCAATCTAGTAGGCCAAACCAAACTGATAATTCGAAGAGACTTGCAAAGATAACCAATCATACATAAAAGAATTCAGAGAAGATTCAAATATTGCTCATAGATAGACTTGATCATAAACCCACAATTCATCGGTCTCAACAAACACACCGCAAAAAGAAGATTACATCGAATAGATCTCCACAAGAGAGGGGGAGAACATTGTATTGAGATCTAAAAAGAGAGAAGAAGCCATCTAGCTAATAACTATGGACCCGTAGGTCTGAGGTGAACTACTCACTCTTCATCGAAGGGGCTATGGTGATGATGTAGAAGCCCTTCGTGATCGATGCCCCCTCTGGCGGAGCTCCGGAATAGGCCCCAAGATGGGATCTCGTGGATACAGAAAGTTGCGGCGGTGGAATTAGGGTTTTGGCTCCGTATCTGATTGTTTGGGGGTACATAGGTATATATAGGAGGAAGGAGTGCGTCGGTGGAGCAACTGGGGGCCCACGAGGGTGGAGGGCGCCGGGGGGGGGGGGTAGGCGCGCCCCCTACCTCGTGGCCTCCTCCTTTGTTTCTTGACGTAGGGTCCAAGTCTCCTGGGTCTTGTTCCTTGAGAAAATCATGTTCCCGAAGGTTTCATTCCGTTTGGACTCCATTTGATATTCCTTTTCTTCGAAACCCTAAAATAGGCAAAAAAAAATAGCAATTCTGGACTGGGCCTCCGGTTAATAGGTTAGTCCCAAAAATAATATAAAAGTGGATAATAAAGCCCAATAATGTCCAAAACAATAGATAATATAGCATGGAGCAATCAAAAATTATAGATACGTTGGAGACGTATCAAGCATCCCCAAGCTTAATTCCTGCTCATCCTCGAGTAGGTAAATGGTAAAAACAGAATTTTTGATACGGAGTGCTACTTGGCATAATTTAAATGTAATTATTCTTAATTGTGGTATGAATATTCAGATCCGAAAGATTCAAGACAAAATTTCATATTGACATAAAAATAATAATACTTCAAGCATACTAACAAAGCAATTATGTCTTCTCAAAATAACATGGCCAAAGAAAGTTCATCCCTACAAAATCATATAGTTTGGTCATGCTCCATTTTCGTCACACAAGAATGCTCTCATCATGCACAACCCCGATGACAAGCCAAGCAATTGTTTCATACCTTAGCAATCTCAAACCTATAAAATTTCACGCAATATATGAGCGCGAGCCATGGACATAGCACTATGGGTGGAATAGAATATGATGATGGGGGTTATGTGGAGAAGACAAAAAGGGAGAAAGTCTCACATCAACAAGGCTAATCAATGGGCTATGGAGATGCCCACCGATTGATGTTAATGCAAGGAGTAGGGATTGCCATGCAACGGATGCACTAGAGCTATAAATGTATGAAGCTCAACAAAAGAAACTAAGTGGGTGTGCATCCAACTTGCTTGCTCACGAAGACCTAGGGCACTTGAGGAGGCCCATTGTTGGAATATACAAGCCAAGTTCTATAATGAAAATTCCCACTTGTATATGAAAGTGACAAAACAAAAGACTCTCTATCATGAAGATTATGGTGCTACTTTGAAGCACAAGTGTGGCAAAGGATAGTAACATCGTCCCTTCTCTCTTTTTCTCTCATTTTTTTATTTTTTTATTTGGGCCTTTCTCTCTTTTTTATATGGCCTCTCTATTTTTTATTTATTTCCTCACTTGGGACAATGCTCTAGAAAATGATGATCAACACACTTCTATTTATTTACAACTCAATGATTACAACTCGATGCTAGAACAAAAGATGACTCTATATGAATGCCTCCGGTGGTGTACCGGGATATGCAATGAACTAAGAGTGACATGTATGAAAGAATTATGAACGGTGGCTTTGCCACAAATACTATGTCAACTACATGATCATGCTAAGCAATATGACAATGATGAATGTGTCATGATAAACGGAATGGTGGAAAGTTGCATGGCAATATATCTCGGAATGGCTATAGAAATGCCATAATAGGTAGGTATGGTGGCTGTTTTGAGGAAGATATAAGGAGGTTTATGTGTGAAAGAGCGTATCATATCATGGGGTTTGGATGCACCGGCGAAGTTTGCACCAACTCTCAATGTGAGAAAGGGCAATGCATTGTACCGAAGAGGCTAGCAATGATGGAAGGGTGAGAGTTGCGTATAATTCATGGACTCAACATTAGTCATAAAGAACTCACATACTTATTGCAAAAATCTACAAGTCATCAAAAACATCGGCACTACGCGCATGCTCCCAGGGGGATAGATTGGTAGGAAAAGACCATCGCTCGTCCCCGACTGCCACTCATAAGGAAGACAATCAAATAACACCTCATGTTTCAAATTTGTTACATAACGTTTACCATACGTGCATGCTACGGGATTTGCAAACTTCAACACAAGCACTTCTCAAATTCACAACTACTCAACTAGCAGGACTTTGATATTATTACCTCCATATCTCAAAATAATCATCAAGCATCAGACTTCTCTTAGTATTCAAAACATTCATAGGAATTTTTTTACTAATCTTGAATACCTAGTATATTAGGATTATTTAAGCAAACTACCATGCTATTTAAGACTCTCAAAATAATCTAAGTGAATCATGAGAGATCAATATTTTCTATAAAACAAATCCACCACCGTGCTCTAAAAGATATAAGTGAAGTACTAGAGCAAAACTATATAACTCAAAAGATATAAGCGAAGCACATAGAGTATTCTAACAAATTCCAAATCATGTATGGCTCTCTCAAAAGGTGTGTACAGCAAGGATGATTGTGGTAAACTAAAAAGCAAAGACTTAAATCATACAAGACGCTCCAAGCAAAACACATATCATGTGGTGAATAAAAATATAGCTCCAAGTAAAGTTACCGACAGAAGTAGACAAAAAGAGGGGATGCCTTCCGGGGCATCCCCAAGCTTTGGCTTTTAGGTGTCCTTAGATTATCTATGGGGTGCCATGGGAATCCCCAAGCTTAGGCTCTTGCCACTCCTTGTTCCATAATCCATCAAATCTTTACCCAAAACTTGAAAACTTCACAACACAAAACTCAAAGTAGAAAATCTCGTGAGCTCCGTTAGCGAAAGAAAACAAAATACCACTTCAAGGTACTGTAATGAACTCATTATTTATTTATATTGGTGTTAAACCTACTGTATTCCAACTTTTCTATGGTTTATTAACTATTTTACTAGCCATAGATTCATTAAAATAAGCAAACAACACACGAAAAACAGAATCTGTCAAAAACAGAACATTCTGTAGTAATCTGTAGCTAGCACAAGATCTGGAACCCCAAAAATTCTAAAATAAATTTCTGGACGTGAGGAATTTATCTAATAATCATCTGAAAAAAGAATTAACTAAATATCACTTTACAAATAAAAATGGCAGCAGTTCTCGTGAGTGCTAAAGTTTCTGTTTTTTACAGAAAGATATCAAGACTTTCCCCAAGTCTTCCCAACGGTTCTACTTGGCACAAACACTAATTAAACACAAAAGACACAACCTAAACAGAGTCTAGATAAATTATTTATTACTAAACAGGAGCAAAAAGCAAGTAATAAAATTGGGTTGCCTCCCAACAAGCGCTATCGTTTAATGCCCCTAGCTAGGCATAAAAAAACAAGGATAGATCTAGGTATTGCCATCTTTGGTTTTCAACTTTTTAGCGGAATCAAGCTCGAATCCGGGAGGTTCTTTACATTTCCCTTCATATTCTGAAATTTTTATATCTAAATAATCCAACCGCTTATTGCAAAGAGTAATCAACATATTCATACGGTTGATATTTTCGCTAACGTTCTTAAGAGGTTCAAGAGACTTCTGTAAAATCTTAGTGACTTCACAAAATTTTTCAAAAACTTGTGTCTCTTCCTGGGTAGGATGAGGCCCCTTTTGTTGAGGTAGTGTTCCCACTATACCTTCTATAATCTCAAGCGCAATATGGGGATCAATTTCAATAAAATTGCCTTTTGGCAACGCAATCTAGGAGTTGTCTATGAGACATATTTAATCCAACATAGAAATTGCGAAGCAAAATTCTAAAGTTCACTTCAAAGGTACAATTACGATAAGACTCCATTATCCTTGACCAGGCATCTCTTAAGTTTTCTCCTTGTCTTTTCATAAAATTTAGAATTTCATTCTTGGGAGACAACGGAGAAGATAAGGGACTAGCCATAACGACAAGCAAACGGAAAAGAGGACAACGGAAAAAGAGAGGGAGGATAAAGAGAGAGGGCGAATAAAACGGCAAGGGTGAAGTGGGGGAGAGGAAAACGAGAGGCAAATGGCAAATAATGTAATGCGGGAGATAAGGATTGTGATGGGTACTTGGTATATTGACTTTTGCGTAGACTCCCCAGCAACGGCACCAGAAATCCTTCTTGCTACCTCTTGAGCACTGCGTTGGTTTTCCCCGAAGAGGAAGGGATGATGCAGCAAAGTAGCGTAAGTATTTCCCTCAGTTTTTGAGAACCAAGGTATCAATCCAGTAGGAAGCTACGCGTGAGTCCCTCGTACCTGCACAAAACAAATCAATCCTCGCAACCAACGCGATAAGGGGTTGTCAATCCCTACAGGCCACTTACGAGAGTGAGATCTGATAGATATGATAAGATAATATTTTTGGTATTTTTATGATAAAGATGCAAAGTAAAATAAAAGCAAAGGAAATAACTAAGTATTGGGAGATTAATATGATGAAGATAGATCCGGGGGCCATAGGTTTCACTAGTGGCTTCTCTCGAGAGCATAGGTATTCTACGATGGGTGAACGAATTAGTGTTGAGCAACTGACAGAATTGAGCATAGTTATGAGAATATCTAGGTATGATCATGTATATAGGCATCACATCCGAGACAAGTAGACCGACTCCTGCCTGCATCTACTACTATTACTCCACTCATCGACCGCTATCCAGCATGCATCTAGAGTATTAAGTTCATGGAAACAGAGTAACGCCTTAAGCAAGATGACATGATGTAGAGGGATAAACTCATGCAATATAATGAAAACCCCATCTTGTTATCCTCGATGGCAACAATACAATACGTGCCTTGCTACCCCTACTGTCACTGGGAAAGAACACCGCAAGATTGAACCCAAAGCTAAGCACTTCTCCCATTGCAAGAAAGATCAATCTAGTAGACCAAACCAAACTGATAATTCGAAGAGACTTGCAAAGATAACAAATCATACATAAAAGAATTCAGAGAAGATTCAAATATTGCTCATAGATAGACTTGATCATAAACCCACAATTCATCGGTCTCAACAAACACACCGCAAAAAGAAGATTACATCGAATAGATCTCCACAAGAGAGGGGGAGAACATTGTATTGAGATCCAAAAAGAGAGAAGAAGCCATCTAGCTAATAACTATGGACCCATAGGTCTGAGGTGAACTACTCACGCTTCATCGAAGGGGCTATGGTGATGATGTAGAAGCCCTCCGTGATCGATGCCCCTTCTGGCGGCGCTCCGGAATAGGCCCCAAGATGGGATCTCGTGGATACAAAAAGTTGCAGCGGTGGAATTAGGGTTTTGGCTCTGTATCTGATCATTTGGGGGTACGTAGGTATATATAGGAGGAAGGAGTACATTGGTGGAGCAACAGGGGGCCCACGAGGGTGGAGGGCGCGCCTGGGGGGGGGGGGTAGGCGCGCCCCCTACCTCGTGGCCTCCTCCTTTGTTTCTTGTCGTAGGGTCCAAATCTCCTGGGTCATGTTCATTGAGAAAATCACGTTCCCGAAGGTTTCATTTCGTTTGGACTCCGTTTGATATTCCTTTTCTTCGAAACCCTAAAATAGGCAAAAAAAATAGCAATTCTGGGCTGGGCCTCCGGTTAATAGGTTAGTCCCAAAAATAATATTAAAGTGGATAATAGAGCCCAGTAATGTCCAAAACAGTAGATAATATAGCATGGAGCAATCAAAAATTATAGATATGTTGGAGACGTATCACATAACAAGATAGTAGCATGATCATCATGATGAAATGAAACATACACAGATCACAAGTAGCGCGTAAATAGGATAAGCAGCAGAAGACAAGATGACTGAAGAAATAGAATTAAGAAAATTGAGAGAGTCTTTAGTCAAAGTCTTCAAACAGTAATGATCAATTTCATCAACACATGAGCGAGGAAATGAAAGGGTTGAGGAAATAGAACCAATAGCTCGATGAAGACAATGATTTGGTAGACCTGTTCCAACTGATGTGACAGTTGTACGTCTGGTTAGAGCGGCTTGGTATTTAAACCAAAGGACACACCGTCCTTACCGTATTCTCCTTTAGATAAGGTCACACAGACCTCGCCCAATCACTCGTGGTAAGTCTTCAAGGTGACTTCCAAACCTTCATAGACTTGGTCACCCGACGATCCACAATTCCTCTTGGATGCTCTAGACCATGAAGCCTAACAGTCTGGAAGATGCACAATCTTCAAAGGTAACAAGCGTCGGTTTCACACAGGAACAATCTCTTCAGTGATGCTCAATCAATTTGGGTTTTAGGTATTGGGGTTTTGGGATTTTCTTCACTGATGATTTTCGCTGAAAGTCCTCGGAGGATGGGGTGGTCTAAATGACAAGTGTTAGTTTGTCTCGGAGCAGCCAACCAGCTAGTGGTTGAAGGGGGCGACTATTTATAGCCGGGGAGTAGCCCGACATGATAAGACATAAATGCCCTTCAACGATATGACCGTTAGGTGGATAAGATATTTGGGATAGCTGGCGCGTAGCACAACAACGGTCGGAATTTGAGCGCTCCAATTCCTCAGGGCTATCATGATCCTCACTTGTAGGCAATCCGCACTAACGAATTCCTAACTCCTCAGTCTAAACAAATTCCTCAGAGAATAGAAGATCTTCGTCCCTGTCACTAAAGAAATTGACTGAACTGTATGAGATTTCCAATGGCTTCACTCGCAAGGATTGGGTATTTGTAGGCTTTGAGATGAGCATCACTTGGAAATGTTTCCTTAGTTTTACCTCGACCCCCTTTAACAGTACCATGTTTCCTATGACTCAAGAAAGAGAAAATGAAACTACGAAAACAAGTCTTCTCGGTTTATAATCCTCGCATCAATATCAATGTCTTCAAGGTCACACCAATTTCCTCATTTTCAAAGTCTTCAAGAAAACCAAAGTCTTCAAATGAAGACATTCATTTTTAGGGGTTGACTTTCTTCGGAAATAACAAACTCCTCATAGACTTGACATGCGTACACTTCACAAACACATTAATCCCTTAACCTATAAGTCTTCAATACACCAAAATCACTAAAGGGGCACTTAATGCACTTACAATATAACACTACATCGTCAACGAACGTTAAGCGTGCGGACCCTACGGGTTCGAGAACTATGTAGACATGACCAAGACATGATACGTCTCCAACGTATCTATAATTTTTGATTGTTCCATGCTATTATATTATCAACCTTGGATGTTTTATATGCATTTATATGCTATTTTATATGATTTTTGGGACTAACCTATTAACCTAGAGCCCAGTGCCAGTTTCTGTTTTTTTCTTGTTTTACAGTATCGCGGAAAAGGAAAATCAAACAGAGTCCAATTGACCTGAAACTTCACGGAACTTATTTTTGGAAGAAAAGCAACCCGGGAGACTTGGAGTGCATGTAAGGGAAGCAACGAGGAAGCCATGTGGCAGGTGCGCGCGCCCTCCACCCTCATGGGCCCCTCGTGGCTCCCCTGACGTACTTCTTCCTCCTATATATACCCATATACCCTAAAACAATGGGAGAACACAATAGATTGGGACTTCCGCCGCCAGAAGCCTCCGTAGCCACCGAAAGCCAATCTAGACCCGTTCTAGCACCCTGCTGGAGGGGGGAATCCCTCTCTGGTGGCCATCTTCATCATCCCAGTGCTCTCCATGACGAGGAGGGAATCGTTCTCCCTCCGGGCTGAGGGTATGTACCAGTAGCTATGTGTTTGATCTCTCTCTCTCTCGTGTTCTTGAGGTTATACGATCTTGATGTATCACGAGCTTTGCTATTATAGTTGGATCTTATGATGTTTTCTCCCCCCTCTACTCTCTTGTAATGGATTGAGTTTCCCCTTTGAAGTTATCTTATCGGATTGAGTCTTTAAAGATTTGAGAACACTTGATGTATGTCTTGTCGTGCGTATCTATGGTGACAATGGGATATCACGTGATTCACTTGATGTATGTTTTGGTGATCAACTTGCGGGTTCCGCCCATGAACCTATGCATAGGGGTTGGCACACGTTTTCTTTGTGATTCTTCGGTAGAAACTTTGGGGCACTCTTTGAGGTTCTATGTGTTGGTTGAATAGATGAATCTGAGATTGTGTGATGCATATCGTATAATCATACCCACGGATACTTGAGGTGACATTGGAGTATCTAGGTGACATTAGGGTTTTGGTTGATTTGTGTCTTAAGGTGTTATTCTAGTACGAACTCTAGGGTTGTTTGTGACACTTATAGGAATAGCCCAACGGATTGATTGGAAAGAATAACTTTGAGGTGGTTTCGTACCCTACCATAATCTCTTTGTTTGTTCTCCACTATTAGTGACTTTGGAGTGACTCTTTGTTGCATGTTGAGGGATAGTTATGTGATCCAATTATGTTATTATTGTTGAGGGAACTTGCACTAGCGAAAGTATGAACCCTAGGCCTTGTTTCAACGCATTGCAATACCGTTTACTCTCACTTTTATCATTAGTTATCTTGCTGTTTTTATATTTTCATATTAGAAAAACCTTTATCTACTATCCATATACCACTTGTATCACCATCTCTTCGCCGAACTAGTGCACCTATACAATTTACCATTGTATTGGGTGTGTTGGGGACACAAGAGACTCTTTGTTATTTGGTTGCAGGGTTGCTTGAGAGAGACCATCTTCATCCTACGCCTCCTACGGATTGATAAACCTTAGGTCATCCACTTGAGGGAAATTTGCTACTGTCCTACAAACCTCTGCACTTGGAGGCCCAACAACGTCTACAAGAAGAAGGTTGTGTAGTAGACATCAAGCTCTTTTCTGGCGCCGTTGCCGGGGAGGTGAGTGCTTGAAGGTATATCTCTAGATCTTGCAATCGAGTCTTTTAGTTTCTTGTTTTATACTAGTTTAGTTTATAAAAGAAAATTACAAAAAAATTGAATTAAGTTTGTGTCATACGCTTCATCTTTTTAATATCTTTCGTGAGTATGATGGAAAGGAAAATTGTGCCAAAGTGCTAGAAGAAGAATGCATTAGAATGTTTGGCACTAAATATTTGAGTGATGAGCATGATTGCAATGTTGTTAGTATGAATTCCTTGAATATCCATGATGCTAATGATATGCAAAGCCACAAGCTTGGGGAAGCTACGTTTGATGAAGATGATATTTTTAGTCCCCCAAGTTTTGATGTGCAAATTTATTATGATGAGAGCATGCCCGCTATCTATGATGATTATTGTGATGACTTGTACGCTATAAATAATAATGATATCCATGAAACTTGTCATCATGATTTTGTTTTTCAATTGTATTATGCCTCACATGATAATTATTTTGTTGAGTTTGCTCCCACTATTATTCATGAGAAGAATTTTGCTTGTGTGGAGAGTAATAAAATTTCTATGCTTGTAGATCATGAAAAGAATGCTTTAGGTGCTGGTTATATTATTGAATTCATTCATTCATGATGCTACTGAAAATTATTACGAGGGAGGAACATATGCTTGTAGGAATTGCAATAACATCAAGTTTCCTCTTTATGTGCTTAAAGTTTTGAAGTTATGCTTGTTTTGCCCTCCTATGCTAGTTGATTATTGTTCCCACAAGTTGTTTACTCACAAAATTCCTATGCATAGGAAGTGCGTTAGGATTAAATGTGCTAGTCATATTCTTCATGTTGCTCTCTTTATGTTTCAATTCTTATCTTTTATGTGAGCATCATTGAAATCATCATGCCTAGCTAGGGGCGTTAAACGCTAGCGCTTGTTGGGAGGCAACCCAATTTTATTTTTGTTCCTTGCTTTTTCCTGCTTAGTAATAAATAATTCATCTATCCTCTATTTAGATGTTTTTATGTTTTAATTAGTGTTTGTGCCAAGTAGAACCTTTGGGAAGCTTGGGAAAGTCTTTGTATTCATTGCTGTAAAAACAGAAACTTTAGCGCTCGAGAGTTTTGCCATTTTTTATTGGAGAAGTGCTATTAGTTAATTATTTTGAAGATGATTAATAGACAAATTCCCTCACGTCCAGCAATTTATTTAGAATTTTTTGGGTTCCAAGAAGTATACGTTTGATTCCAGATTACTACAGACTGTTCTGTTTTTGACAGATTCTGTTTTCTGTGTTGTTTGCTTATTTTGATGAATCTATGAGTAGTATCGGAGGGTATGAACCATATAGAAGTTGGAATACAGTAGATATTACACAATATGAATTTAGAATGAGTTCATTACAGTACCTAAGTGGTGATTTATTTTCTTATACTAACGGAGCTTACGAGTTTTCTGTTAAGTTTTGTGTTGTGAAGTTTTCAAGTTTTGGGTAAAGATTCGATGGACTATGGAATAAGGAGTGGCAAGAGCCTAAGCTTGGGGATGCCCAAGGCACCCCACCCCAAGGTAATATTCAAAGGACAACCAAGAGCCTAAGCTTGGTGATGCCCCGGAAGGCATCCCCTCTTTCGTCTTCGTTCATCGGTAACTTTACTTGGAGCTATATTTTTATTCACCACATGATATGTGTTTTGCTTGGAGCATTATTTTATTTCATTTTGTTTTGCTTGCTGTTTGAATAAAATACCAAGATCTAAAATTATTAAATGTTAGAGAGTCTTCATATAGTTGCATAATTGTTCGACTACTCATTGATCTTCACTTATATCTTTCGGAGTAGTTTGTCATTTGCTCTAGTGCTTCACTTATATCCTTTTAGAGCACGGTGGTGGTTTTATTTTGTAGAAATAGATGAAATCTCATGCTTCACTTATATTATTTTGAGAGTCTTTAGAACAACATGGTAATTTGCTTTGGTTATGAATTTAGTCCTAATATGATGGGCATCCAAGAGGGATATAATAAAAACTTTCATATAAGTGCATTGAATACTAAGAGAAGTTTGATACTTGATGATTGTTTTGAGATATGGAGATAGTGATATCAAAGTCGTGCTAGTTGAGTAGTTGTGAATTTGAGAAATACTTGTGTTGAAGTTTGCAAGTCTCGTAGCATGCACGTATCGTAAACGTTATGTAACAAATTTGAAACATGAGGTGTTATTTGATTGTCTTCCTTATGAGTGGCGGTCGGGGACGAACGATGGTCTTTTGCTACCAATCTATCCCCCTAGGAGCATGCGCGTAGTGCCGAGGTTTTTGATGACTTGTAGATTTTTGCAATAAGTATGTGAGTTCTTTATGACTAATGTTGAGTCCATGGATTATACACACTCTCACCCTTCCATCATTGCTAGCCTCTTCGGTACCGTGCATTGCCCTTTCTCACATTGAGGGTTGGTGCAAACTTCGCCGGTGCATCCAAACCCCGTGATATGATACGCTCTATCACACATAAACCTCCTTATATCTTCCTCAAAACAGCCACCATACCTACCTATTATGGCATTTCCATAGCCATTCTGAGATATATTGCCATGCAACTTTCCACCATTCCGTTTATCATGACACGTTCATCATTGTCATATTGCTTAGCATGACCATGTAGTTGACATAGTATTTGTGGCAAAGCCACCGTTCATAATTATTTCATACATGTCACTCTTGGTTCATTGCATATCCCGGTACACCATCGGAGGCATTCATATAGAGTCATACTTTGTTCTAGTATCGAGTTGTAATCATTGAGTTGTAAATAAATAGAAGTGTGATGATCATCATTTTCTAGAGCATTGTCGCAAGTGAGGAATAAAAAAAGAGAAAGGACATAAAAAAGAGAAGGCCCAAAAAAGAGAAAGGCCTTTAAAAAGAGAGAAGGCCCAAAAAAAGAGAGAAAAAGAGAGAAGGGACAATGCTACTATCCTTTGCCACACTTGTGCTTCAAAGTAGCACCATAATCTTCATGATAGAGAGTCTCTTGTCTTGTCACTTTCTTATACTAGTGGGAATTTTTCATTATAGAACTTGGCTTGTATATTCCAACAATGGGCCTCCTAAAGTGCCCTAGGTCTTCGTGAGCAAGCAAGTTGGATGCACACACACTTAGTTTCTTTTGTTGAGCTTTCATACATTTATAGCTCTAGTGCATCCATTGCATGGAAATCCCTACTCCTTGCATTGACATCAATTGATGGGCATCTCCCTAGCCCATTGATTAGCCGCGGTGATGTGAGACTTTCTCCTTTTTGTCTTCTCCACATAACCCCCTCATTATATTCTATTCCACCCATAGTGCTATATCCATGGCTCGCGCTCATATATTGCGTGAAGGTTTATGAGTTTGAGATTACTAAAGTATGAAACAATTGCTTGGCTTGTCATCGGGGTTGTGCATGATGAGAGCATTCTTGTGTGACGAAAATGGAGCATGACCAAACTATATGATTTTGTAGGGATGAACTTTCTTTGGCCATGTTATTTTGAGAAGACATGATTGCTTAGTTAGTATGCTTGAAGTATTATTATTTTTATGTCAATATTAAACTTTTGTCCTGAATCTTATGGATCTGAACATTCATGCCACAATAAAGAAGAATTACTTAGAGAAATATGTTAGGTAGCATTCCACATCAAAAAATTTGTTTTTATCATTTACCTACTCGAGGACGAGCAGGAATTAAGCTTGGGGATGCAGATACGTCTCCAACGTATCTATAATTTTTGATTGTTCCATGCTATTATATTATCAACCTTGGATGTTTTATATGCATTTATATGCTATTTTATATGATTTTTGGGACTAACCTATTAACGTAAGGGAAGCAACAAAGAAGCCACGAGGCAGCGGGGCGCGCCCACCCCCCTGGGCGCGCCCTCCACCCTCATGGGGCCCTCGTGGCTCCCGTGACGTACTTCTTCCTCCTATATATACCCATATACCCTAAAACAATGGGGGAACACAATAGATCGGGAGTTCCGCCGCCAGAAGCCTCTGTATCCACCGAAAGCCAATCTAGACCCGTTCCGGCACCTTGCCGGAGAGGGGAATCCCTCTCCGGTGGCCATCTTCATTATCCCGGTGCTCTCCATGACGAGGAGGGAGTAGTTCTCCCTCGGGGCTGAGGGTATGTACCAGTAGCTATGTGTTTGATCTCTCTCTCTCTCTTGTGTTCTTGAGGTGATACGATCTGGATGTATCGCGAGCTTTGCTCTTATAGTTGGATCTTATGATGTTTTCTCCCCCCTCTACTCTCTTGTAATGGATTGAGTTTCCCCTTTGAAGTTATCTTATCGGATTGAGTCTTTAAAGATTTGAGAACACTTGATGTATGTCTTGCCGTGCGTATATGTGGTGACAATGGGATATCACGTGCCACTTGATGTATGTTTTGGTGATCAACTTGCGGGTTCGTGCCATGGGAACCTATGCATAGGGGTTGGCACACGTTTTCGTCGTGATTCTCCGGTAGAAACTTTGGGGCACTCTTTGAGGTTCTATATGTTGGTTGAATAGATGAATCTGAGATTGTGTGATGCATATCGTATAATCATACCCACGGATACTTGAGGTGACATTGGAGTATCTAGGTGACATTAGGGTTTTGGTTGATTTGTGTCTTAAGGTGTTATTCTAGTACGAACTCTAGGGTTGTTTGTGACACTTATAGGAATAGCCAACGGATTGATTGGAAATAATAACTTTGAGGTGGTTTCGTACCCTACCATAATTTCTTCGTTTGTTCTCCGCTATTAGTGACTTTGGAGTGACTCTTTGTTGCATGTTGAGGGATAGTTATGTGATGCAATTATGTTATTATTGTTGAAGGAACTTGCACTAGCGAAAGTATGAACCCTAGGCCTTGTTTCAACGCATTGCAATACCGTTTACGCTCACTTTTATCATTAGTTACCTTGCTGTTTTTATATTTTCAGATTACAAAAACCTTTATCTACTACCCATATACCACGTGTATCACCATCTCTTCGCCGAACTAGTGCACCTATACAATTTACCATTGTATTGGGTGTGTTGGGGACACAAGAGACTTTTTGTTATTTGGTTGTAGGGTTGCTTGAGAGAGACCATCTTCATCCTACGCCTCCTACGGATTGATAAACCTTAGGTCATCCACTGGAGGGAAATTTGCTACTGTCCTACAAACCTCTGCACTTGGAGGCCCAACAATGTCTCCAAGAAGAAGGTTGTGTAGTAGACATCAAGACACCTCTCCGGTCAATAACCAATAGCGGAACCTGGATGCCCATATTGGTTCCTTAATATTCTATGAATATCTTTAACGATCGAATTGTTATGACAACATACGTAATTCCCTTTGTCTGTCGGTATGTTACTTTCCCGAGATTCGATCGTCGGTATCTTTATACCTAGTTCAATCTCGTTACCGGCAAGTCTCTCTACTCGTTCCGCAATACATCATATCGTAACTAACTCCTTACTCATTTGCTTGCAAGCTTATTATTGTTGGGGAACGTAGTAATTTCAAAAAAAATCCTATGCACACGCGGGATCATGGTGATGCATAGCAACGAGAGGGGAGAGTGTCGTCGACGTACCCTCGTAGACCATTAAGCGGAAGCGTTATGACAACGCGGTTGATGTAATCGTACGTCTTCACGATCGACCGATCCTCAGTACCGATCGTACGGCACCTCCGCGTTCAGCACACGTTCAGCTCGGTGACGTCCCACGAACTCACGTTCCAGTAGAACTCAGGGAAGAGTTTCGTCAGCACGACGGCGTGGTGACGATGTTGATGAAGCTACCGCGGCAGGGCTTCGCCTAAACACCGCTACAGTATGACCGAGGTGGATTATGGTGGAGGGGGGCCCCGCACACGGCTGGAGAGATCTCTATGATCAACTTGTGTTTCTATAGGTGCCCCCTGCCCCTGTATATAAAGGAGAAAGGGGGGAGAGGTGGCCGGCCAGGAGGAGGCGCACCAGGAGGAGTCCTACTCTCACCGGGAGTAGGACTCCCTCCTTTCCTAGTTGGAGTAGGAGAAGGGGGAAGGAGGAGGGAGAGTGGAAGGAAAGGGGGGTGCCACCCCCCTCCTTGTCCAATTTAGACTAGAGGGAGAGGGGGCGCGCGGCCTGCCCTGGCCGCCCCTCCTCTTCTCCACTAAGGCCCATATTGGCCCATTAAACCCCCGGGGGGGTTCCGGTAACCCCCGGTACTCCGGTAAAATCCCGATTTCACCCGGAACACTTCCGATATCCAAATATAGGCTTCCAATATATAAATCTTTATGTCTCGACCATTTCGATACTCCTCGTCATGTCCGTGATCACATCCGGGACTCCGAACTACCTTCGGTACATCAAAACATACAAAATCATAAAACCGATCGTCACAGAACTTTAAGCGTGCGGACCCTACGGGTTTGAGAACTATGTAGACATGACTGAGACACGTCTCCGGTTAATAACCAATAGTGGAACATGGATGCTCATATTGGTTCCTACATATTCTACAAAGATCTTTATCGGTCAAACAGCACAACACTATACGTTGTTCTCTTTGTCATCGGTATGTTACTTGCCCAAGATTTGATCTTCGGTATCCCAAACCTAGTTCAATCTCGTTACCGGCGAGTCTCTTTACTCGTTCCGTAATACATCATCCCGTAACTAACTCATTAGTTATCATGCTTGCAAGGCTTATAGTGATGTGTATTACTGAGAGGGCCTAGAGATACCTCTCCGACAATCGGAGTGACAAATCCTAATATTGATCTATGCCAACTCAACAAGTACCATCGGAGACACCTATAGAGCACCTTTATAATCACCCAGTTACGTTGTGACGTTTGGTAGCACACAAAGTGTTCCTCCGGTATTCGGGAGTTGCATAATCTCATAGTCATAAGAACATGTATAAGTCATGCAGAAAGCAATAGCAGTAAACAAACGATCAAGTGCTAAGCTAACGGAATGGGTCAAGTCAATCACATGATGTGATATCATTGATCAAATAACAACTCATGTCTATGGTTAGGAAATTTAACCATCTTTGATCAATGAGCTAGTCAAGTAGAGGCATACTAGTAACACTATGTTTGTCTGTGTATTCACACATGTATTATGTTTTCGGTTAATACAATTCTAGCATGAATAATAAACATTTATCATGAAATAAGGAAATAAATAATAACTTTATTATTGCCTCTAGGGCATATTTCCTTCAGTCTCCCACATGCACTAGAGTCAATAATCTAGATTACACAGTAATGATTTTAATACCCATGGAGCCTTGGTGCTGATCTTGTTTTGCTCGTGGAAGAGGCTTAGTCAATGGGTCTGCAACATTCAGATCCGTATGTATCTTGCAAATCTCTATGTCTCCCACCTGGACTTGATCCCGGATGGAGTTGAAGCGTCTCTTGATGTGTTTGGTTCTCTTGTGAAATCTGGATTCCTTTGCCAAGGCAATTGCACCAGTATTGTCACAAAAGATTTTCATTGGACCCGATGCACTAGGTATGACACCTAGATCGGATATGAAGTCCTTCATCCAGACTCCTTCATTTGCTGCTTCCGAAGCAGCAATGTATTCCGCTTCACATGTAGATCCCACCACGACGCTTTGTTTAGAACTGCTCCAACTGACAGCTCCACCGTTTAATATAAACACGTATCCGGTTTGCGATTTAGAATCGTCCGGATCAGTGTCAAAGCTTGCATCAACGTAACCATTTATGATGAGCTCTTTGTCACCTCCATAAATGAGAAACATATACTTGGTCCTTTTCAGGTACTTCAGGATGTTCTTGACCGTTGTCTAGTGATCCACTCCTGGATTACTTTGGTACCTCCCTGCTAGGCTAATAGCAAGGCACACATCAGGTCTGGTACACAGCATTGCATACATGATAGAGCCTATGGCTGAAGCATAGGGAACACTTTTCATTTTCTCTCTATCTTCTGCAGTGGTCGGACATTGAGTCTTACTCAACTTCACACCTTGTAACGCGGGCAAGAACCCTTTCTTAGCTTGACCCATTTTTGAACTTCTTCAAAACTTTATCAAGGTATGTGCTTTGTGAAAGTCCAATTAAGCGTCTTGATCTATCTCAATAGATCTTGATGCCCAATATATAAGCAGCTTCACCGAGGTCTTTCATTGAAAAACTCTTATTCAAATATCCTTTTATGCTATCCAGAAATTATATATCATTTCCAATCAGCAATATGTCATCCACATATAATATTAGAAATGCTACATAGCTCCCACTCACTTTCTTGTAAATACAGGCTTCTCCAAAAGTCTATATAAAACCATATGCTTTGATCACACTATCAAAATATTTATTCCAACTCCGAGAGGCTTGCACTAGTCCATAAATGGATCACTGGAGCCTGCACACTTTGTCAGCTCCCTTTGGATCGATAAAACCTTCAGGTTGCATCATATACAACTCTTCTTCCAGAAATCCATTCAGGAATGCAGTCTTTACATCCATTTGCCAAATTTCATAATCATAAAATGCGACAATTGCTAACATGATTCGGGCGGACTTAAGCATCGCTACGGGTGAGAAGGTCTCATCGTAGTCAACTCCTTGAACTTGTCGAAAACCTTTCGCAACAAGTCGAGCTTTGTAGATAGTAACATTACCGTCAATGTATGTTTTCTTCTTGAAGATCCATTTATTCTCGATGGCTTGCCGATCATCCGGCAAGTCAACCAAAGTCCACACTTTGTTCTCATACATGGATCCCATCTAAGATTTCATGGCTTGAAGCCATTTTGCTGAATCTGGGCTCATCATCGCTTCCTCATAGTTCGTAGGTTCGTCATGGTCAAGTAACATGACCTCCAGAACTGGATTACCGTACCACTCTGGTGCGGATCTTGCTCTGGTTGACCTACGAGGTTCGGTAGTAACTTGATCTGAAGTTTCATGATCATTATCATTAGCTTCCTCACTAATTGGTGTAGATGTCACAGGAACCGGTTTCTGTGGTGTACTACTTTCCAATAAGGGAGTAGGTACAGTTACCTCATCAAGTTCTACTTTCCTCCCACTCACTTCTTTCGAGAGAAACTCCTTCTCTAGAAAGGATCCATTCTTAGCAACGAATATCTTGACTTCGGATCTGTGATAGAAGGTGTACCCAATAGTTTCCTTTGGGTATCCTATGAAGACACATTTCTCCTATTTGGGTTCGAGCTTATCAGGTTGAAGCTTTTTCACATAAGCATCGCAGCCACAAACTTGAAGAAACGACAACTTTGGTTTCTTGCCAAACCATAGTTCATAAGGCGTCGTCTCAACGGATTTTGATAGTGCCCTATTTAATGTGAATGCAGCCGTCTCTAAAGCATAACCCCAAAACGATAGCGGTAAATCAGTAAGAGACATCATAGATCGCACCATATCTAGTAATGTACGATTACGATGTTCGGACACACCATTACGATGTGGTGTTCCGGGTGGCGTGAGTTGCGAAACTATTCCGCATTGTTTCAAATGTAGGCCAAACTCGTAACTCAAATATTCTCCTCCACGATTAGATCGTAGAAACTTTATTTTCTTGTTACGATGATTTTCAACTTCACTCTGCAATTCTTTGAACTTTTAAAATGTTTCAGACTTATGTTTCATTAAGTAGATATACCCATATCTGCTTAAATCATCTATGAAGGTGAGAAAATAACGATATCCGCCACGAGCCTCAATATTCATCGGACCACATACATCTGTATGTATGATTTCCAAAAAAATCCGTTGCTCTCTCCATAGTACCGGAGAACGGCGTTTTGGTCATCTTGCCCATAAGGCATGGTTCGCAAGTACCAAGTGATTCATAATCAAGTGATTCCAAAAGTCCATCAGTATGGAGTTTCTTCATGCGTTTTATACCAATATGACCCAAACGGCAGTGCCACAAATAAGTTGCACTATCATTATCAACTCTGCATCTTTTGGCTTCAACATTATGAATATGTGTATCACTACTATCGGGATTCAACAAGAATAGACCACTCTTTAAGGGTGCATGACCATAAAAGATATTACTCATATAAATAGAACAACCATTATTCTCTGATTTAAATGAATAATCGTCTTGCATCAAACAAGATCCATATATAATGTTCATGCTTAACACTGGCACCAAATAACAATTATTTAGGTCTAAAACTAATCCCAAAGGTAGATGTAGAGGTAGCATGCCGACGGCGATCACATCGACTTTGGAACCATTTCCCACGCGCATTGTCACCTCGTCCTTAGCCAGTCTTCGCTTAATCCGTAGTCCCTGTTTCGAGTTGCAAATATTAGCAACAGAACCAGTATCAAATACCCAGGTGCTACTGCGAGCTCTGGTGAGGTACACATCAATAGCATGCATATCACATATACCTATGTTCACCTTGCCATCCTTCTTATCCGCCAAATACTTGGGGCAGTTCCGCTTCCAGTGACCTGTCTGTTTGCAGTAGAAGCACTCAGTCTCAGGCTTAGGTCCAGACTTGGGTTTCTTCTCCTGAGCAGCAACTTGTTTGCCGTTCTTCTTGAAGTTCCCCTTCTTCTTCCCTTTGCCCTTTTTCTTGAAACTGGTGGTCTTATTGACCATCAACACTTGATGCTCCATCTTGATTTCCACCTCCGCAGCCTTTAGCATCGTGAAGAGCTCGGGAATAGTCTTATTCATCCCTTGCATATTATAGTTCATCACGAAGCTTTTGTAGCTTGGTGGTAGTGATTGAAGAACTCTGTCAATGACACTATCAACAGGAAGATTAACTCCCAGTTGAGTCAAGTGATTATGATACCCAGACATTTTGAGTATATGCTCACTGACAGAACTATTCTCCTCCATCTTGCAGCTATAGAACTTATTGGAGACTTCATATCTCTCAATCAGGGCATTTGCTTGAAATATTAACTTCAACTCCTGGAACATCTCATATGCTCCATGATGTTCAAAACGTCGTTGAAGTCCCGGTTCTAAGCCGTAAAGCATGGCACACTGAACTATCAAGTAGTCATCAGCTTTACTCTGCCAAACGTTCTTAACGTTGTCAGCAGCATTAGCAGCAGGCCTGGCACCCAGCGATGCTTCCAGGACGTAATTTTTCTATGCAGCAATGAGGATAATCCTCAAGTTACGGACCCAGTCCGTGTAATTGCTACCATCATCTTTCAACTTTGCTTTCTCAAGGAACGCATTAAAATTCAACAGAACAACATCATGGGCCATCTATCTACAACAACATAGATAAGCAAAAATACTATCAGGTACTAAGTTCATGATAAATTTAAGTTCAATTAATCATATTACTTAAGAACTCCCACTTAGATAGACATCCCTCTTATCATCTAAGTGATCACGTGATCCATATCAACCAAACCATAATCGATCATCACGTGAAATGGAGTAGTTTTCAATGGTGAACATCACTATGTTGATCATATCTACTATATGATTCACGCTCGACCTTTCGGTCTTAGTGTTCCGAGGCCATATCTGCATATGCTAGGCTTGTCAAGTTTAACCCGAGTATTCTGCGTGTGCAAAACTGGCTTGCACCCGTTGCAGATGAACGTAGAGCTTATCACACCCGATCATCACGTCGTGTCTCGGCACGACGTACTTTGGCAACGGTGCATACTCAGGGAGAACACTTTTATCTTGAAATTTTAGTGAGAGATCATCTTATAATGCTACCGTCAAACAAAGCAAAATAAGATGCATAAAGGATAAACATCACATGCAATCAATATAAGTGATGTGATATGGCCATCAACATCTTGTGCTTGTGATCTCCATCTCCGAAGCACCGTCATGATCACCATCGTCACCGGCGCGACACCTTGATCTCCATCGTAGCATCGTTGTCGTCTCACCAACTATTGCTTTTACGACTATCGCTACCGCTTAGTGATAAAGTAAAGCAATTACAGGGCGATTGCATTGCATACAATAAAGCGACAACCATATGGCTCTTGCCAGTTGCCGATAACTCCGTTACAAAACATGATCATCTCATACAATAAATATAGCATCATGTCTTGAACATATCACATCACAAGATGCCCTGCAAAATAAGTTAGACGTCCTCTACTTTGTTGTTGCAAGTTTTACGTGGCTGCTACGGGCTGGGTAAGAACCGTTCTTAGCTACGCATCAAAACCACAATGATAGTTCGTCAAGTTGGTGCTGTTTTAACCTTCTCAAGGACCGGGCATAGCCACACTCGGTTCAACTAAAGTTGGAGAAACTGACACCCGCTAGCCACCTGTGTGCAAAGCACGTCGGTAGAACCAGTCTCGCGTAAGCGTACGCGTAATGTCGGTCCGGACCGCTTCATCCAACAAAACCGCTGAACCAAAGTATGACATGCTGGTAAGCAGTATGACTTGTATCGCCCACAACTCACTTGTGTTCTACTCGTGCATATAACATCTACGCAAAAAACTAGGCTCTGATACCACTGTTGGGGAACATAGTAATTTCAAAAAAAATCCTACGCACACGCAGGATCATGGTGATGCATAGCAACGAGAGGGCAGAGTGTCATCCATGTACCCTCGTAGACCGTTAAGCGGAAGCGTTATGACAACGCGGTTGATGTAGTCATACGTCTTCACGATCGACCGATCCTCAGTACGGAACGTACGGCACCTCCGCATTTAGCACACGTTCAGCTCTGTGACGTCCCGGGAACTCACGAACCAGTAGAGCTCGGGGAAGAGTTTCGTCAGCACGACGGTGTGGTGACGATGTTGATGAAGCTACCGCGAACACTGCTACAGTATGACCGACGTGGATTATGGTGGAGGGGGCACCACACACGGCTGGAGAGATCTCTATGATCAACTTGTGTGTCTATAGGTGCCCCCCTGCCCCCGTATATAAAGGAGCAAGTGGGGAGAGGCGGCCGGCCAGGAGGAGGCGCGCCGATGACCCACAAGTATAGGGGATCTATCATAGTCCTTTCGATAAGTAAGAGTGTCGAACCCAACGAGGAGCAGAAGGAAATGATAAGCGGTTTTCAGCAAGGTATTCTCTGCAAGCACTGAAATTATAGGTAACAGATAGTTTTGTGATAAGATAATTGGTAATGAGCAACAAGTGACAAAGTAAATAAAGTGCAGCAAGGTTTCCCAATCCTTTTTGTAGCAAAGGACAAGCCTGGACAAACTCTTATATGATGTAAAGCGCTCCCGAGGACACATGGGAATATCGTCAAGCTAGGTTTCATCACGTTCATATGATTCGTGTTCGGTACTTTGATAATCTGATATGTGGGTGGACCGGTGCTTGGGTGCTGCCCTTACTTGGACAAACATCCCACTTATGATTAAACTCTATTGCAAGCATCCGCAACTACAACAAAAGTATTAAGGTAAACCTAACCATAACATGAAACATATAGATCCAAATCAGCCCCTTAAGAAGCAACGCATAAACTAGGGTTTAAGCTTCTGTCACTCTAGCAACCCATCATCTACTTATTACTTCCCAATGCCTTCCTCTAGGCCCAAATAATGGTGAAGTGTCATATAGTCGACGTTCACATAACACCACTAGAGGAGAGACAACATACATCTCATCAAAATATCGAACGAATACCAAATTCACATGACTACTAATAGCAAGACTTCTCCCATGTCCTCAGGAACAAATGTAACTACTCACAAAGCATATTCATGTTCATAATCAGAGGGGTATTAATATGCATATAGGATCTGAACATATGATGTTCCACCAAATAAACCAACTAGCATCAACTACAAGGAGTGATTAACACTACTAGCAACCCACAGGTACCAATCCCGGACTTGGAGACAAGAATTGGATACAAGAGATGAACTAGGGTTTTGATGGTGCTAGTGAAGATGTTGATGGAGATTGCCCTCTCCTGATGAGAGGAGCGTTGGTGATGACGATGGCGATGATTTCCCCCTCCCGAAGGGAAGTTTCCCCAGCAGAACAGCTCCGCCAGAGCCCTAGATTGGTTCCGCCAAGGTTCCGCCTCGTGGCGGCGGAGTCTCGTCCGAAAAGATGGCTTTTGATTTTTTTTCCTCATCGAAAGACTCCATATAGCAGAAGATGGCCATCGAAGGGCCAGCAGGGGGCCCATGAGGTAGGGGCGCGCCCAGGGGGTAGGGCGCGCCCCCCACCCTTGTGGGCAGGGTGTGGCCCCCCTGGTGAACTTCTTGCGCTCAGTATTTTTTATATATTCTGAAAATGACTTCCGTGAAGTTTCGGGACTTTTGGAGCTGTGCAGAATAGGTCTCTAATATTTGCTCCTTTTCCAGCCCAGAATCCCAGCTGCCGGCATTCTCCCTCTTTATGTAAACCTTGTAAAATAAGAGAGAATAGGCATAAGTATTGTGACATAATGTGTAATAACATCCCATAATGCAATAAATATCGATATAAAAGCATGATGCAAAATGGACGTATCAACTCCCCCAAGCTTAGACCTCGCTTGTCCTCAAGCGAAAGCCGAATTTGAAAAATATGTCCACATGTTTAGAGATAGAGGTGTCGATAAAAATAAAATACGGACATGAGGGCATCATGATCATTCTTAGAACAACAACTTATATAATTCTTGTCATATGGTCTCTTATGCTAGAGTAACAATTCAATCACAATTTCAAGTATGAATCACAAACTTCATTGAAAACTAACAAACTATAATCTCAGTCATTGGAGCAATTGCAATTTATCATAACATAGGAAAGAGTCAATATAAGAGCTTTTCAGCAAGTCCACATACTCAACTATCATATAGTCTTTCACAATTGCTAACACTCACGCAATACTTATGGGTATGGAGTTTTAATCAGACACAGAGAAAGATAGGGGCTTATGGTTTTGCCTCCCAACGTTTTATCTCAAGGGTAATGTCAACAATAATAGTTCATGAAAACTCACATCGAATTAGCCATATATACCAGGATCTTTCCATCATGTTGTGCTTGCCAAAAGATAAAATGTAAAAAGGAAGGGTGAAGATCACCATGACTCTTATGTAAGGTAGGAGATAAAAGTAAAAGATAGGCCCTTCGCAGAGGGAAGCAGAGGTTGTCATGCGCTTTTATGGTTGGATGAACAAAATCTTAATGCGAAAGAACGTCACTTTATATTGCCACTTGTGATATGGACCTTTATTATGCAGTCCGTCGCTTTTATTTCTTCCATATCACATGGTCGTATAAAGGTTACTTTCTCCCACACTAATAAGTCATACATTTTTAGAGAGCAATTTTTATTGCTTGCACCGATGACAACTTACTTGGAGGGTCTTACTCAATCCATAGGTAGGTATGGTGGACTCTCATGGCAAAACTGGTTTAAGGGTGTTTGGAAGCACAAGTAGTATCTCTACCTTGTGCGATGAATTTGGCTAGCATGAGGGGGAAAGGCAAGCTCAATCATGTTGGATGATCCAAGACAATATAATTTATCTCACATGTAAGAAAACATAACCCATTATGTTGTCTTCCTTGTCCAATGTCAACTCTTTAGCATGTCATATTTTAATGAGTGCTCACAATCATAAAAGATGTCCAAGATAGTGTATTTATATGTGAAGACCTCTCTTTCTTTATTACTTCCTATTAATTGCAACGATGACCAAAACTATGTTTGTCAACTCTCAACAACTTTTATTCATCGTACTTTTTATATGTGAGCTCATTACTCTCCATAAGATCCATATGATATCTTTTATTCGTTTTATTCTTTTCTCTTTTCTTTTATTCACTCAAGATCATGGCAAAATAATCAAGCCCTTGACTCAACACTAATATTTATTATATATAGCTCACGGACTCGATTACATAGAAGGATCATAAAACAAAACTCACAACTAGATCATACTAAGAACTTTTATTCTACTAGATCAAAATATTATCAAAAGGATCGAACTAAGAAAAGCGGTAAAGATAAAAATGATGGTGATACGATACCGGGGCACTCCCCCAAGCTCGGCAGTTGCCAAGGGGAGTGCCCATACCAGATACTCAATTCTTCTTTGTTGGTGAAGAAGGTGGAGTTGTTGATGATGGATAGTCGCACATCGAGCGTAGGAGGTCTTCTAACTTGCGGATAATGCCTTTGAGTGCGATGATATGCTCCTTCAACAAAACATTTTCACGTGTGAGATACTTATTTTGTATACGAGCTAACTCAATCATCTTGAAAGCTTCGCTCTCAGTTGGGGTAAGAAGATTGCGATCAAGTTGAAGGATGTCTTGTGTTGCCGGAACTTGGTCCTCCGTGGTCTTCTTGATCCCTTCATCCTTGTTGATCTCCATGGGTTCTTCTCTCTTTAGCTCTATCTTCATTAGCCAAGCATCGTTGCCCTCATGGTTGGAGGAGGAGGGAGACGACATAATGCCTGGCCTTGATAACCCTAACAGAAAATAGCTCGAAACAAAGACAAGAGGTATTTGCATGATACGAAGGTCAAAACCTCCGGGCGATTATATAATGATTTTTTACCGACCAAAATATGTGTTGTGTACGAAAAAGGAGTCTGGAGAGCACACGAGGTGCCCATGAGGTAGGGGGCACGCCCAGGGGGTAGGGCACGCCCTCCACCCTCGTGGAGCCCTTGTGTCCATCCCGGACTGCTTCTTATTTTTCTATTTTTCTAAATATTCCAAAACGGAAGAAAATTGCCATTAGAACTGTTTTGGAGTCAGTTTACTTACCGTACCACATACCTATTCCTTTTAGGAGTCTGAAACGTTCCGGAAAGTGTCCCTTATGTATTCCTCTGGGGTTACGATTTCAATAACATTGGTTTCAACATTTATAAGATTACCTGAGATATAATATTTAATTCTTTGACCGTTCACCACCTTCGGATTTGTGCCTTCGAAGTTGTTGATTT
The DNA here is from genome assembly GCF_003073215.2 of Triticum urartu. Lineage (NCBI taxonomy): Eukaryota > Viridiplantae > Streptophyta > Magnoliopsida > Poales > Poaceae > Triticum > Triticum urartu. The sequence continues at coordinate 662,592,452 of NC_053028.1, read as the reverse complement.
TTATGGCACCGGAACGATAGACCTCCTCGATAACGTAAGGACCTTCCCATTAAGAGAGAAGTTTTCCTGGAAAAAATCTTAAACGAGAGTTGTATAATAATACATAATCACCTACATTAAACTCACACTTTTGTATTCTTTTGTCATCCATCTTTTGAATTTTTCTTTAAATAATTTGGCATTCTCATAGGCTTGGGTTCTCCATTCATCAAGTGAGCTAATATCAAATAACCTCTTCTCACCAGCAAGTTTGAAATCATAATTGAGTTCTTCAATGGCCCAATATGCCTTATGTTCTAGTTCTAGAGGTAAGTGACATGCTTTTCCATAAACCATTTTATACGGAGACATACCCATAGGATTTTTATATGCAGTTCTATAGGCCCATAATGCATCATCAAGTTTCTTGGACCATTTTTTTCTAGATCTATTGACAGTCTTTTGCAAAATTAATTTGAGTTCTCTATTACTCAATTCTACTTGACCACTAGACTGTGGGTGATAAGGAGATGCAATTCTATGATTAACATCATATTTAGCAAGCATTTTACGAAAAGCACCATGAATAAAATGTGAACCACCATCAGTCATTAAATATCTAGGGACTCCAAACCTTGGAAAAATAACTTCTTTAAGCATCTTAATAGAGGTGTTATGATCAGCACTACTAGTTGGAATAGCTTCTACCCACTTAGTAACATAATCAACAGCAACTAAAATATGTGTACATCCACTAGAGGCAGGAAAAGGTCCCATATAATCAAAGCCCCAAACATCAAATGGTTCAATAACAAGTGAATAATTCATAGGCATTTCTTGACGTCTACTAATATTACCAATTCTTTGACATTCATCACAAGACAAGACAAACTTACGGGCATCCTTGAAGAGAGTAGGCCAATAAAAACCGGATTGCAATACCTTGTGTGCAGTTCTATCTCCAGCATGGTGTCCTCCATAAGCCTCGGAGTGACACTTGCGTAGGATCTGTTCTTGTTCATGCTCAGGTACACAACGTCCAATAACATCATCTACTCCTTCTTTATAAAGATATGGGTCATCCCAAAAGTAATGTCTCAAATCATAGAAGAACTTTTTCTTTTGCTGGTATGTGAAACTAGATGGTATAAATTTAGCAACAATATAATTAGCATAATCAGCATACCATGGAGCAGTATGAGAAGCATTTATGACATTTAATTGTTCATCAAGAAAGCTATCATCAATAGGTAGTGGGTCATCAAGCACATTTTCTAACCTAGACAAGTTGTCTGCAACGGGGTTCTCAGCTCCCTTTCTATCAATAATATGCAAATCAAATTCTTGTAGCAAGAGAACCCATCTAATAAGTCTAGGTTTAGCATCTTTCTTTTCCATAAGGTATTTAATAGCAGCATGATCCGTGTGAATAGTTACTTTAGAATCAACAATATAAGGTCTGAACTTATCACAAGCAAATACAACTGCTAAGAATTCTTTTTCAGTAGTAGCATAATTTCTCTGAGCATTATCTAGAGTTTTACTAGCATATTGAATAACATTTAATTTCTTATCAACTCTTTGCCCTAGAACAGCACCTACAGCATAATCACTAGCATCACACATAATTTCAAAAGGTAAATTCCAATCAGGTGGCTGAACAATAGGTGCAGAGATTAATGCTTTCTTAAGTATTTCAAATGCTTCTATGCAATCATCATCGAAAACAAATGGTATATCTTTTTGTAATAAATTAGTCAGAGGCCGAGAAATTTTTAAGAAGTGATTAATGAACCTCCTATAAAAACCGGCATGATCAAGGAAACTTCTTATACCTTTGATGTCCTTGGGACATGGCATCTTTTCAATAGCATCAACCTTGGCTTTATCAACTTCAATACCTCTTTCAGAAACTTTATGCCCCAAGACAATACCTTCATTAACCATAAAGTGGCACTTTTCCCAATTCAAGACAAGATTAGTTTCTTCACATCTCTGCAAAACTCGGTCAAGGTTGCTTAAGCAATCATCAAAAGAGGATCCATAGATGGAAAAATCGTCCATGAAAACCTCACAAATCTTTTCACAAAAGTCAGAGAATATAGCCATCATGCATCTTTGAAAGGTAGCAGGTGCATTACATAAACCAAAAGGCATACATCTATAAGCAAAAGTACCAAAAGGGCAAGTAAAAGTAGTCTTTGATTGATCATTGGCTGACACAGGTATTTGAGAGAAACCAGAATAACCATCTAGAAAGCAAAAATGCGTATGTTTGGATAATCTTTCTAGAATTTGATCGATAAAAGGTAAGGGGTAATGATCTTTTTATTAGCTTCATTTAATTTGCAGAAATCAATTACCATCCTATAACCTGTAATAATTCTTTGCGGGATCAACTCATCTTTATCATTAGGAACGACAGTAATACCTCCCTTCTTAGGGACACACTGGACGGGACTTACCCACTGACTATCAGCAACTGGATAAATTATACCTGCCTCAAGAAGCTTTAGTATTTCCTTTCTTACCACTTCCTTCATCTTAATTCAGCCGTCGTTGATGATCACAAACTGGTTTGGCATCTTCCTCAAAATTTATTTTGTGTTGACATAGAGTGGGACTAATGCCCTTAAGATCATCGAGAGTATATCCAATAGCAGCACGATGCTTCTTCAGAGTTTTCAATAATCTCTCTTCTTCATGCTCTGAAAGGTTAACACTAATAATACCAGGATATATCTTCTTTTCATCAAGATAAGCATATTTAAGAGTATCAGGTAATGGTTTGAGCTCAAACACATGATCACCCTTGGGTGGAGGAGGATCCCCTAGGATTTCAACAGGCAAATTGTGTTTCAGGATGGGTTCCTGTTTAAAGAATACTTCATCTATTTCCCTTCTTTCATTCATAAACATATCATTTTCATGGTCTAGCAAATATTGTTCTAAAGGATCACTAGGAGGCACGGCAATAGAAGCAAGACCAATAATTTCATCTTTACTAGGCAATTCCTCTTCACAGTGTTGTCTACAAAATTTAGAGAAATTGAACTCATGAGACATATCACCTAAACCAATAGTAATAACATCCTTGTTGCAGTCTATCCTAGCATTAACAGTGTTTAAGAAGGGTCTACCAAATATAATGGGACAAAAGCTATCTTGTGGGGAACCAAGAACAAGAAAATCAGCAGGATATTTAGTTTTCCAACACAAGACTTCAACATCTCTAACAATTCCCATTGGTGAAATAGTATCTATATTGGCAAGTTTAATTCTGACATCAATATCTTCTAACTCAGCAGGTGCAATATCATGCATAATTTCTCTGTATAAGTCAATAGGTATTGCACTAGCACTATCACCCATATCACACAAGCCATGATAACAATGATCTCCTATTTTAACAGAAATAACATGCATGCCTACAACAGGTCTAGATTTATCTTTAGCACAAGGTTTAGCAATTCTAGCAGTTTCGTCACAGAAATAAATAACATGCCCATCAATATTAGACAAGAGATCTTTAACAATAGCAATATTAGGTTCAACTTTAATTTGCTCAGGAGGTGTATAAGTTCTAATATTGCTTTCACGAACCACAGTTGAAGTTTTATCATGATCGTTTATCCTAATAGGGAAAGGTGGTTTCTCAACATAAGAAGTAGGAACAATAGGATCATTATAAGTGATAGTCTTTTCTTTAACTTTAATAGGTGCAGCTACTTTTACTTCTATGGGACGATGGTATTTAAACCACTTCTCCCTAGGGAGATCAACATGAGTAGCAAAAGATTCACAGAAAGAAGCTACTATCTTAGAGTCAAGTCCATATTTAGTGCTGAATTTACGGAAAACATCGATATCCATAAAAGATTTGACACAATCATACTTAGGTGTCATACCTGACTCCTTACCTTTGTCGAGGTCCAATATTCAGAGTTGCATTTAATTCTTTCCAAGAAATCCCATTTGAATTCAATAGTCTTCGTCATAAAAGAGCCAGCACAAGAAGTACCGAGCATGGTGCGATTGTTATCAGAAAGTCGAGCATAAAATTTTTGAATAATCATTTCTCTTGAGAGCTCATGATTGGGGCATGAATATAACATTGATTTAAGCCTCCTCCAAGCTTGAGCGATGCTTTCTCCTTCGCGAGGCCAGAAATTATATATATAATTGCGATCACGATGAACAAGATGCATAGGATAAAACTTCTGATGAAATTCCAATTTCAATCGTTTGTAGTTCCATGACCCCGTATCATCACATAACCTATACCATGTCAATGCATCTCCCTTCAAAGATAAAGGGAAGACCTTCTTCTTAATAACATCTCTGGGTACACCTGCAAGCTTAAATAATCCACAAACTTCATCCACATATATTAGGTGCTCATCAGGATGATTTGTTCCATCTCCTGCAAAAGGATTAGCTAGCAGTTTTTCTAACATACCTGAAGGAATTTCAAAGCAGACATTTTCATTTTCAGTAGGTTCATTAGGTTGAGGAGCAACTCTTTGCTCTACTGGTCGGGGTGAAGATACCCCGAACAAGCCCCTCAGAGGATTACTTTCCATAGTAACAAGTGACAGTAAATTTCAGCACACTATATAAATTTTTCCTTACAAAATTCCACCTACCAAAGGCGCTTCACTCCCCAGCAGCGGCGCCAGAAAAGAGTCTTGATGACCCACAAGTATAGGGGATCTATCGTAGTCCTTTCGATAAGTAAGAGTGTCGAACCCAACGCGGAGCAGAAGGAAATGATAAGCGGTTTTCAGCAAGGTATTCTCTGCAAGCACTGAAATTATAGGTAACAGATAGTTTTGTGATAAGATAATTGGTAACGAGCAACAAGTAACAAAAGTAAAAAAAGTGCAGCAAGGTGGCCCAATCCTTTTTGTAGCAAATGACAAGCCTGGACAAACTCTTATATGATGTAAAGCGCTCCCGAGGACACATGGGAATATCGTCAAGCTAGGTTTCATCACGTTCATATGATTCGCGTTCGGTACTTTGATAATCTGATATGTGGGTGGATCGGTGCTTGGGTGCTGCCCTTACTTGGACCAACATCCCACTTATGATTAACCTCTATTGCAAGCATCCACAACTACAACAAAAGTATTGAGGTAAACCTAACCATAGCATGAAACATATAGATCCAAATCAGCCCCTTAAGAAGCAACGCATAAACTAGGGTTTAAGCTTCTGTCACTCTAGCAACCCACCATCTACTTATTACTTCCCAATGCCTTCCTCTAGGACCAAATAATGGTGAAGTGTCATGCAGTCGACGTTCACATAACACCACTAGAGGAGAGACAACATACATCTCATCAAAATATCGAACGAATACCAAATTCACATGACTACTAATAGCAAGACTTCTCGCATGTCCTCAGGAACAAACGTAACTACTCACAAAGCATATTCATGTTCATAATCAGAGGGGTATTAATATGCATATAGGATCTGAACATATGATCTTCCACCAAATAAACCAACTAGCATCAACTACAAGGAGTAATTAACACTACTAGCAACCCACAGGTACCAATCCCGGACTTGGAGACAAGAATTGGATACAAGAGATGAACTAGGGTTTTGGGAGGAGATGGTGCTGGTGAAGATGTTGATGGAGATTTCCCTCTCACGATGAGAGGAGTGTTGGTGATGACGATGGCGATGATTTCCCCCTCCCGGAGGGAAGTTTCCCCGGCAGAACAGCTCCGCCAGAGCCCTAGATTGGTTCCGCCAAGGTTCCGCCTCGTGGCGGCGGAGTCTCGTCCGGAAAGATGGCTTTTGATTTTTTTCCTCATCGAAAGACTCCATATAGCAGAAGATGGCCATCGGAGGGCCACCAAGGGGCCCATGAGGTAGGGGGGCGCGCCCCCCACCCTCGTCGATAGGGTGTGGCCCCCCTGGTGAACTTCTTGCGCTCAGTATTTTTTTTATATTCTGAAAGTGACTTCCGTGAAGTTTCAGGACTTTTGGAGCTGTGCAGAATAGGTCTCTAATATTTTCTCCTTTTCCAGCCCAGAATGCCAGCTCCCGACATTCTCCCTCTTTATGTAAACCTTGTAAAATAAGAGAGAATGGGCATAAGTATTGTGACATAATGTGTAATAACAGCCCTTAATGCTATAAATATCGATATAAAAGCATGATGCAAAATGGACGTATCACGCGCCAGGAGGAGTCCTACTCCCACCGGGAGTAGGACTCCCTCCTTTCCTAGTTGGAGTAGGAGAAGGGGGAAGGAGGAGGGAGAGAGGAAGGAAAGGGGGGCCCCCCCCCCCCCTCCCTCCTTGTCCAATTCGGACTAGAGGGAGAGGGGGGCGCGGCCTGCCCTAGCCGCCCCTCCTCTTCTCCACTAAGGCCCATATTGGCCCATTAAACCCCCGGGGGGGTTCCAGTAACCCCCGGTACTCCGGTAAAATCCCGATTTCACCCGGAACACTTCCGATATCCAAATATAGGCTTCCAATATATAAATCTTCATGTATCGACCATTTCGAGACTCCTCGTCATGTCCGTGATCACATCCGGGACTCTGAACTACCTTCGGTACATCGAAACATACAAACTCATAAAACCGATCGTCATAGAACTTTAAGCGTGCGGACCCTACGGGTTCGAGAACTATGTAGACATGACTGAGACACGTCTCCGGTCAATAACCAATAGCGGAACCTGGATGCTCATATTGGTTCCTACATATTCTATGAAGATCTTTATCGGTCAAACTGCACAACACTATACGTTGTTCTCTTTGTCATCGGTATGTTACTTGCCCGAGATTTGATCGTCGGTATCCCAATACCTAGTTCAATCTCGTTACCGGCGAGTCTCTTTACTCGTTCCGTAATACATCATCCCGTAACTAACTCATTTGTTAGCATGCTTTCAAGGCTTATAGTGATGTGTATTACCGAGAGGGCCCAGAGATACCTCTCCGACATTCGGAGTGACAAATCCTAATCTTGATCTATGCCAACTCAACAAGTACCATCGGAGACACCTGTAGAGAACCTTTCACCCAGTTACGTTGTGATGTTTGGTAGCACACAAAGTGTTCCTTCGGTATTCGGGAGTTGCATAATCTCATAGTCATAAGAACATGTATAAGTCATGAAGAAAGCAATAGCTGTAAACAAACGATCAAGTGCTAAGCTAACGGAATGGGTCAAGTCAATCACATCATTGTCCTAATGATGTGATCTCATTGATCAAATAACAACTCATGTCTATGGTTAGAAAACTTAACCATCTTTGATCAATGAGCTAGTCAATTAGAGGCATACTAGTGACACTATGTTTGTCTATGTATTCACACATGTATTATGTTTCCGGTTAATACAATTCTAGCATGAATAATAAACATTTATCATGAAATAAGGAAATAAATAATAACTTTATTATTGCCTCTAGGGCATATTTCCTTCAATTATGATGTGTATTACCGAGAGGGCCCAGAGATACCTCTCCGATACTCAGAGTGACAAATCCCAATCTCGATCCATGCCAACTCAACAAACACCTTCGGAGATACTTGTATAACATTTTTTATGATCATCCAGTTATGTTGTGACATTTGATAGCGCACAAGGTATTCCTCCGGTATCCAAGAGTTGCATGATCTCATGGTCGAAGGAACATGTATTTGACATTTAAGAAAGCAGTAGCAATAAACTGAATGGTCATATGCTAAGTTAACGGATGGGTCTTGTCCATCACATCATTCTCCTAATGATGTGATCACATTATCAAATGACAACACATGTCTACGGTTAGGAAACCTTAAGTATCTTTGATCAAAAAGCTAGTCTAGTAGAGTCTTACTAGGGACACAATATTCGTTTATGTATTCACACATGTATTTAACTTTTCGACCAATACAATTCTAGCATGAATAATAAACCTTTATCATGAATAAGGAAATATAAAATAATAACTTTATTATTGCCTCTAGGGCATATGTCCTCCATATCCTGCTCCTCCCACCTCTGCCATGAGCGCAGTCGAAAGCCTCAGCTCCTCTGTTTTGGTGACGACGATGATGTCTACTACACAACCTTCTTCTTGTAGACATTGTTGGGCCTCCAAGTGCAGAGGTTTGTAGGATAGTAGCAAATTTCCTTCAAGTGGATGACCTAAGGTTTATCAATCCGTAGGAGGCGTAGGATGAAGATGGTCTCTCTCAAGCAACCCTGCAACCAAATAACAAAGAGTCTCTTGTGTCCCCAACACACCCAATACAATGGTAAATTGTATAGGTGCACTAGTTCGGCGAAGAGATGGTGATACAAGTGGTATATGGATAGTAGATAATAGTTTTTGTAATCTGAAAATATAAAAACAGCAAGGTAACTAATGATAAAAGTGAGCGTAAACGGTATTGCAAGCGTGGAAATAAGGCCTAGGGTTCATACTTTCGCTAGTGCAAGTTCCCTCAACAATAATAGCATAATAGGATCACATAACTATCCCTCAACATGCAACAAAGAGTCACTCCAAAGTCACTAATAGCGGAGAACAAACAAAGAGATTATGGTAGGGTACGAAACCACCTCAAAGTTATTCTTTCCAATCAATCCGTTGGGCTATTGCTATAAGTGTCACAAACAGCCCTAGAAGACACACATCAACCAAAACCCTAATGTCACCTAGATACTCCAATGTCACCTCAAGTATCCGTGGGTATGATTATACGATATGCATCACACAATCTCAGATTCATCTATTCAACCAACACATAGGACCTCAAAGAGTGCCCCGAAGTTTCTACCGAAGAATCATGACGAAAACGTGTGCCAACCCCTATGCATAGGTTCATGGGCGGAACCCGCAAGTTGATCACCAAAACATACATCAAGTGAATCATGTGATATCCCATTGTCACCACAGATACGCACGGCAAGACATACATCAAGTGTTCTCAAATCTTTAAACGCTCAATTCCGATAAGATTACTTCAAGGGGAAAACTCAATCCATTACAAGAGAGTAGAGGGGTAGGAGAAACATAAGATCCAACTACAATAGCAAAGCTCACAATACATCAAGATCGTATCACCTCAAGAACATGAGAGACAGAGAGAGATCAAACACATAGCTACTGGTACATACCCTCAGCCCCGAGGGAGAACTACTCCCTCCTCGTCATGGAGAGCACTGGGATGATGAAGATGGCCAACGGAGAGGGATTTCCCCCTCCGGCAGGGTGCCGGAACGGGTCTAGATTGGTTTTCGGTGGCTACGGAGGCTTCTGGCGGCGGAACTCCCGATCTATTGTGCTCTCCGATGTTTTTAGGGTATATGGAGATATATAGGCGGAAGAAGTACGTCAGGGGGGCCACGAGGGGCCCACGAGGGTGGAGGGCGCGCCCAGGGGGGTGGGCGCACCCCCCTACCTCGTGGCCTCCTCGAAGCTTCCCTTACGTGGACTCCAAGTCTTCTGGGCTTCTTCTGATCCAAAAATAAGTTGCGTGAAGTTTCAGGTCAATTGGACTCCGTTTGATTTTCCTTTTCTGCAATATTCTAAAACAAGGAAAAAACAGAAATTGGCACTGGGCTCTGGGTTAATATGTTAGTCCCAAAAATCATATAAAATAGCATATAAATGCATATAAAACATCCAAGGTTGATAATATAATAGCATGGAACTATCAAAATTTATAGATACGTTGGAGACGTATCAGCATCCCCAAGCTTAATTCATGCTCGTCCTTGAGTAGGTAAATGATAAAAACGGAATTTTTGATGTGAATGCTACCTAACATATTTATCCATGTAGTTCTCTTTATTGTGGCAAGAATATTCAGATCCATAAGATTCAAGACAAAAGTTTAATATTGACATAAAAACAATAATACTTCAAGCATACTAACTAAGAAATCATGTCTTCTCAAAATAACATGGCCAAAGAAAGCTATCCCTACAAAATCATATAGTCTGGCTATGCTCCATCTTCACCACACAAAATATTTAAATCATGCACAACCCCGATGAAAAGCCAAGCAATTGTTTCATACTTTTGATGTTCTCAAACTTTTTCAATCTTCACGCAATACATGAGCGTGAGCCATGGATATAGCACTATAGGTGGAATAGAATGGTGGTTGTGGAGAAGACAAAAAGGGAGAAGATAGTCTCGCGTCAACTAGGTGTATCAATGGGCTATGGAGATGCCCATCAATAGATATCAATGTGAGTGAGTAGGGATTGCCATGCAACGGATGCACTAGAGCTATAAGTATATGAAAGCTCAAAAAGAAACTAAGTGGGTGTGCATCCAACTTGCTTGCTCACGAAGACCTAGGGAATTTTGAGGAAGCCCATCATTGGAATATACAAGCCAAGTTCTATAATGAAAGATTCCCACTAGTATATGAAAGTGACAAAAGAAGAGACTCTCTATCATGAAGATCATGGTGCTACTTTGAAGCACAAGTGTGGTAAAAGGATAGTAGCATTGCCCCTTCTCTCTTTTTATCTCATTTTTTTTGGGCCTTCTCTTTTTTATGTCCTCTTTTCTCTTTTTTTATTTGGGCTTCTTTGTCCTCTTTTATTTATTTATTTTAGTCTGTAGTCTCATCCCGACTTGTGGGGGAATCATAATCTCCATCATCCTTTCCTCACTGGGACAATGCTCTAATAATGATGATCATCACACTTTTATTTACTTACAACTCAAGAATTACAACTCGATACTTAGAACAAGATATGACTATATGAATGCCTCCGGCGGTGTACTGGGATGTGCAATGATGCATGAGTGACATGTATGAAAGAATTATGAACGGTGGCTTTGCCACAAATACGATGTCAACTACATGATCATGCAAAGCAATATGACAATGATGAAGCGTGTCATAATAAACGGAACGGTGGAAAGTTGCATGGCAATATATCTCGGAATGGCTATGGAAATGCCATAATAGGTAGGTATGGTGGCTGTTTTGAGGAAGGTATATGGTGGGTTTATGGTACCGGCGAAAGTTGCGCGGTACTAGAGAGGCTAGCAATGGTGGAAGGGTGAGAGTGTGTATAATCTATGGACTCAACATTAGTCATAAAGAACTCACCTACTTATTGCAAAAATCTATTAGTTATCGAAACAAAGTACTACGCGCATGCTCCTAGGGGGATAGATTGGTAGGAAAAGACCATCGCTCGTCCCCGACCGCCACTCATAAGGAAGACAATCAATGAATAAATCATGCTCCGACTTCATCACATAATGGTTCACCATACGTGCATGCTACGGGAATCACAAACTTCAACACAAGTATTTCTCAAATTCACAACTACTCAAATAGCATGACTCTAATATTACCATCTCCATATCTAAAAACAATTATCAAGTATCAAACTTCTCTTAGTATTCAATTTACTTCATATGAAAGTTTTTGTTATATCCCTCTTCGATGCCCATCATATTAGGACTAGTTTCATAACCAAAGCAAACTACCATGCTGTTCTAAAGACTCTCAAAATGACATAAGTGAAGCATGAGATTTCATCTATTTCTACAAAATAAAACCACCACCGTGCTCTAAAAAGATATAAGTGAAGCACTAGAGTAACAACAAACTACTCCGAAAGATATAAGTGAAGATCAATGAGTAGTCGAATAATTATGCAATTATGTGAAGACTCTCTAACATTTAATAATTTCAGATCTTGGTATTTTATTCAAACATCAAGCAAAACTAAATAAAATAAAATGACGCTCCAAGAAAAACACATATCATGTGGCGAATAAAAATATAGCTCCAAGTAAAGTTACCGATGAACGAAGACGAAAGAGGGGATGCCTTCCGGGGCATCCCCAAGCTTAGGCTCTTGGTTGTCCTTGAATATTTCCTTGGGGTGCCTTGGGCATCCCCAAGCTTAGGCTCTTGCCACTCCTTATTCCATAGTCCATTGGATCCTTACCCAAAACTTGAAAACTTCACAACACAAAACTTAACAGACAACTCGTAAGCTCCGTTAGTATAAGAAAATAAATCACCACTTCAAGGTACTGTAATGAACTCATTCTTCATCTATATTGGTGTTAAACTTACTGTATGCCAACTTCTCTATGGTTTATAAACTATTTTACTAGCCATAGATTCATCAAAATAAGTGAATAACACATCGAAAACAGAATCTGTCAAAAACAGAACAGTCTGTAGTAATCTGGATCAAACGTATACTTCTGGAACTCATAAAATTCTCAAATAAATTGCTGGACCTGAGGAATTTATCTATTAATCATCTGCAAAAAATAATTAACAAAATAGCACTTTCCAAATAAACATGGCATCAATTCTCGTGAGCGCTAAAGTTTCTGTTTTTTTACAGCATGATCAACAAGACTTTCCCCGAGTCTTCCCAAAGGTTCTACTTGGCACAAACACTAATTAAAACAATAAAACCACATCTAAACATAGGATAGATAAATTATTTATTACTAAACAGGAGCAAAAAGCAAGGAACAAAAATAAAATTGGGTTGCCTCCCAACAAGCGCTATCGTTTGACGCCCCTAGCTAGGCAGGATGATTTCAATGATGCTCACATAAAGGATAAGAATTGAAACATAAAGAGAGCATCATGAAGAATATTACTAGAACATTTAAGTCTAACCAAATTCTTATGCATAGGGATTTTGTGAGCAAATAACTTGTGGGAACAAGAATCAACTTGCATAGGAAAGCAAAACAAGCATAACTTCAAAATTTTAAGCACATAAAGAGGAAACTTGATATAATTGCAATTCCTACAAGCATATATTCCTCCCTCATAATAATTTTTAGTAGCATCATGAATGAATTCAAAAATATAACCAGCACCTAAAGCATTCTTTTCATGATCTACAAGCATAGAAATTTTATTACTCTCCACATAAGCAAAATTCTTCTCATTCGGAATAGTGGGAGTATCATAAGAAACTCGAATACTATAAATTGTTTCCATATTAAAAGAGTAATGTTCAGAAAATGGGTAATCATAATCATGACAAGTTTTATAAATATAATCACTACTTTTTATAGCATAAGTATCATCACAATAATCATCATAAGTAGGAGGCATGCTATCATCATTATAAATTTGCATATCAAAACTTGGGAGACTAAAAATATCATCTTCATTAAACATAGCTTCCCCAAGCTTAGGACAAACATTAATTTCAGAAAATATATTCTCAAAAACATCATATTCAAAAAACATAGCATCCCCAAGCTTGGGCCTTTTCAAATCATAAGCATAATCACTCTCATAATTAATAGTATGGATAGCACCAATAGTATAGCAATTATCATATTCTTCCAAGCAAGTGCCAAAAAGATTTTCAAGATCATAAGAAGTATCATTATCTTCCACGATTATATTTTCATGAGGCACAATAGTAATAGGAGCAGCATTATTTGGGGGAGATATCTTTTTACCTCTCTTCCTTTTTCTTTTCTTCCTCTTCACCACATCATGTGTGGGTTCAATCCTCTTTTTGGAGCTCCTTATTAATGAGATTGGTTGAATAGGAGGCTCCTCCTCGTTACCTCATTCATCATAAGAAATAATAGGAGGATATTGGGAGGTCTCTTCCCTTTCATTAGTATTCTCTTAATCTTCTATTTGTTTTATTTTCTTTATGTAGTTGGCAATATAAGGATTTTCAATACAATTCACCGCACAATACATATAAATTTCCTCTAGATCAAATCCAAGAAGTTTATAACGGGCAAATTCTGGAAGATAATTAGTTATACGTTTCATTTCTTCGTAACCCATAAGCAAACTAAGTTCATTATGATGTGCAAGGGAAATCAAGTCATCACAATTTTTGGACACGATACGATCATGAAACAATTTGCATTGGGTATTGAAATGATCATGTTCATTGCCAAGCTCACAAGTATGGCCAATATAATTTAAATTTTCAGCACATTCATCTAGCCTTTCTTGCAACAATTTAGTTTCTAAGTACTTATGCCTCTTGCAATATCTATCTTCCCTATTTGGTGTCTGCGTACAAACCCAATGCACTCCACAAAAATTGACATGTTTATAGGAGATAGTTTCATCATAACTAGTGCAATCATCATTAGTATCATGGATATTCAAAGAATTTGTACTAACAATATTGCAATCATGCTCATCATTCACATATTTACTGCCAAACATTTTATAGATTTCTTCTTCTAGCACTTGAGCACAATTTTCCTTTCCATCGTACTTACGAAAGATATTAAAAAGGTGAAGCGTATGAGACAAACTTAATTCCATTTTTTTGTAATTTTCTTTTATAAACTAAATTAGTGATAAAACAAGAAACTAAAAGAATCGATTGCAAAATCTAAAGATATACCTTTAAGCGCTAACCTCCCCGGCAACGGCGCCAGAAAAGAGCTTGATGTATACTACACAACCTTCTTCTTGTAGACGTTGTTGGGTCTCCAAGTGCAGAGGTTTGTAGGACAGTAGCAAATTTCCCTCAAGTGGATGACCTAAGGTTTATCAATCCGTAGGAGGCGTACGATGAAGATGGTCTCTCTCAAGCAACCCTGCAACCAAATAACAAAGAGTCTCTTGTGTCCCCAACACACCCAATACAATGGTAAATTGTATAGGTGCACTAGTTCAGCGAAGAGATGGTGATACAAGTGGTATATGGATGGTAGATAATAGTTTTTGTAATCTGAACATATAAAAACAGCAAGGTAACTAATGATAAAAGTGAGCGTAAACGGTATTGCAATGCGTGGAAATAAGGCCTAGGGTTCATACTTTCGCTAGTGCAAGTTCCCTCAATAATAATAGCATAATCGGATCACATAAATATCCCTCAACATGCAACAAAGAGTCAGTCCAAAGTCACTAATAGCGGAGAACAAACGAAGAGATTATGGTAGGGTACGAAACCACCTCAAAGTTATTCTTTCCAATCAATCCGTTGGGCTATTCCTATAAGTGTCACAAACAGCCCTAGAAGACACACATCAACCAAAACCCTAATGTTACCTAGATACTCCAATGTCACCTCAAGTATCCGTGGGTATGATTATACGATATGCATCACACAATCTCAGATTCATCTATTCAACCAACACATAGGACCTCAAAGAGTGCCCCGAAGTTTCTACCGAAGAATCACGATGAAAACGTGTGCCAACCCCTATGCATAGGTTCATGGGTGGAACCCACAAGTTGATCACCAAAACATACATCAAGTGAATCACGTGATATCCCATTGTCACCACAGATACGCACGGCAAGACATACATCAAGTGTTCTCAAATCTTTAAAGACTCAATTCCAATAAGATTACTTCAAGGGGAAAACTCAATCCATTACAAGAGAGTAGAGGGAGAGGATAAACATAAGATCCAACTACAATAGCAAAGCTCGCGATACATCAAGATCGTATCACCTCAAGAACACGAGAGAGAGAGAGAGAGAGAGAGAGAGAGATCAAACACATAGCTACTGGTACATACCCTCAGCCCCGAGGGAGAACTACTCCCTCCTCGTCATGGAGAGCACCGGAATGATGAAGATGGCCACCGGAGAGGGATTGCCCCCTCCGGCAGGGTGCCGAAACGGGTCTAGATTGGTTTTCGGTGGCTACGGAGGCTTCTGGCGGCGGAACTTCCGATCTATTGTGCTCTCCGATGTTTTTAGGGTATATGGAGATATATAGGCGGAAGAAGTATGTCGGGGGGGTCACGAGGGGCCCACGAGGGTGGAGGGCGCGCCCAGGGGGGTGGGCGCGCCCCCTACCTCGTGGCCTCCTCGAAGCTTCCCTTACGTGGACTCCAAGTCTTCTGGGCTTCTTCTGATCCAAAAATAAGTTTCGTGAAGTTTCGGGTCAATTGGACTCCGTTTGATTTTCCTTCTTTGTGATATTCTAAAACAAGGAAAAAAACAGAAACTGGCATTGGGCTCTGGGTTAATAGGTTAGTCCCAAAAATCATATAAAATAGCATATAAATGCATATAAAACATCCAAGGTTGATAATATAATAGCATGGAACTATCAAAAATTATAGATACGTTGGAGACGTATCAGACGACAGCTTGGTGTCGTGTTCCTTCCTTAAGGCGTCGGCTGGGGACTACTCATGGTGGTGGAGTTGCTGGTAGTTCGGAGGCGACGTGAGATGGCACGTAGGTGGAGCGGCGTGGCATCAACCGTGTATCGTCAGCGGTGGGCCTCGGCGGCACGGTGCAGTAGAGTCTCGACGTCGGATGCATCTTGATGGACGTGCATAGGGAGGTGGCGTTGTCTGGCGTCATGGTGACGTCGACGGCAGACCTGACATGGTCGATGCATCAGTACCTGCTCTGAAGATGGATCGGTGGAAGACGGCGGCAACGAACTCTGAGAGTGTGCTAGACCGGTGTGTGCCCCAGACCTGACAAGAGGATTGGTGGGTAGGGATGAAAATGGAATGGGAAGTTTCCACTTTTCCGGAGGGAGAATGGAAACGAAGAGGAAATATGAAAATGGAATTTTTTTATGCAAAAACAGAAACAAAAAAGGAACTCTGTTTTCCTGTGGAACAGATGTGGAAACGGAACTTTCCGTTTTCGTAAATATGGAATTTCCGTTTCTACTATATGCATATGGCTGCTTTGTAGCCCAACTACCAAACAACGCATAATGACACAATGAGTAGAAAATAAATATGCTAGCACCCAGTTCCGTCCATTTCCGCACCGCTTTCATCCCTATTGGTGGGGGCCTCCGGCTTTAGTTGTTAGGCTTTGGTGCGAGGTCTATTTGGTATTCGGCTCAGAATTTCGGCACCCCCTTCATCAACTGGATAGGAGTAGCAACAGATGTTGTCAAGATGATGACTTCATACTTACTTATGTATTACTTTGTAAGGCCTTTGTGAATATAATTAATAAAATGGTTGCATGCATCGTCTAGATACAGAGGCCATGGGTCATCCTCCTTTTAAAAAAAAAAGCAAAAATGACAAAAAAAAATTCTTCCCAGACTTGCTGCCTATGCCACTTCGCTCACTCTACCATCGCTTCCTCCTCCTCACCATCCGCGTCCTCACTATCCGCCTCTTTTTGGGACGTCTCCGTCGCGGCTGCCAAAAGCTTCAACATTCAAACATGGACGAAGCACACGATCATCGCCGCATTGAGATCCAAGTCATCTACTCCTCATGGTCAACATCCTCTGAAGCGGTCGCGAGCTCAACCTTATTCTCTCTGAATTTGTTCTTTTTTTTCAAGGCTGATCTTCTTCTCGGTTGCCGCCATCAAGATGTTGAACCTCTTCACATTCTTTTCTCGCTACACATTATAGCGCTTTGACATATGCCTCCTTCTTTGCCAAGATGTTCTCCAACCTCTCCGTCATCTTGACTGGCGCCCCTTCTCGCTTCAACTTGGCGCGGAAATGATTGGAGCAAAGAGGGTGGGGAAGCACGGGTTTTGGCGCAGAAACAATACGGACCACTCACAATGCATAAGCGGAGGTTCGGACTCCCGCAATGCCACCTTGGTTTGCTACTGATTTGTGGGAAAACGAACAGGTAGATGCATTCGCAGACAAATACTAGACCGCGTTAATGATAAATTGCGTCGGGACAGTTTGGTCCAAAAAATTGCGTGTGTTTTAAGGGTCCGTGTCGAAGATGCATGACTAGTCAAATATAAACGTATGATGTAGTTCATCCATAGATGAACCCACGATTACATCATCGATGCCAGCATAGAAGCAAACATAAAAATCCCAAATAAACCTCTAACTAGAACCTGTCGAACGTCCTTGCCGTTGCCGCCAGCACTGCTCGCCCTGGCCACACGTGGGTTAATCTCGCCGTCAGTCTCCTGCCCTTCCTTGTGGTCGTCATCGTCTTTCTCCTCCGTGTGGAGAGACGGCGAAGCGAGAGCGAAACCCTGAAACTCGACCACTGCCGCATTGGCGTCCACGTAGGTGTCGGCGTCATCGTCGGCGGCGTAGCCGTCTTCCATACGTACCACGTAAAAGCAAAACTCATTGTCCAGCTCCACGGGCGTCTGCAGGTTCACACAGGGGTTCTCCGCCGACAGCATCCCGAGCATGAGGTTCCGCGTGCCGACCTCCACGCAGGCGGCCACGACGCTCTGGGCGCCGGCTGCTCTCCCCGGGCGGACGAGGACGACGTCGGTGACGTAGAGGCGCTCGTCGGTGCTCCTAGGTGCTAGCGTCTCCTCCTCGCCGCACTTAAGCCGGGAAAACAAGGGTTGTCGTTGTGACCGCCCGTCCTGTGTGTCTTTGTCCATGCTTGATGGATGCATCGGCAGAGTTGCACTGCGCGTACCAGCTTCGTGATCGCGAACAAGATGCCTCTGCTTGCTTTGTCCCTTTGTGCATCGACGCCTCCGCTTATATTAATTGACCGGGGAGTTGCCGATTCCGACTAGCCGTCAGTTTACTCCGGCCTCACCGAACCTAGTCAAATTAGGATTCGGACTGTACGAGAAGAAAAAGTACAGAGGTGGGTATAAATATAAACACTGACCTATACAAAGAGAATACAACTGACTCCACCAACATACTCAAAGACCCAAGAAAATATATACTTTACTAAATATAAACATCCACGGATACCTTTATGATTCCGGTCTGGCCGGGTCGCCGACTACCATCATGCATGCTCCAGTATCGTTGAAGTAACCACTAGAGAAGAACGATGAGGAAGAACGATGCAGCTGAAGAGCCAACCATTATCCCAGCATATAAAAACATCGTCGTCCCCTATTGGCTTCACGGGCCGCAGTAGTCACCCGGCCCGTCTCTGAAGACGAAATCAAAGTCATCGCTAAAAACATGCCCGAGATGCACCGTCTCAATCCACCCCCATCTCCTACTCTATAGACTTCACAATATGCCTGGTCTTGAAAGCGCACTATCTTGTACGTGCCAGACGGAATGGCACGACCGAAGCTCCAGTGTCCACCAACTTTCAAGCGAGTGACGAGCACCTTCATGGTGGCAAGGCCGATCACCCCGGCGACATAACCGTTATCCAGGTAGCCGACAACACATACAACTTCAGCAGGACTCGTGGGCATAGGTTTCCAGACATAACGCATATCTACCTCACCTTTGCTCGAATAATAAAGAAATATCGATGTTGCTCACTGGAGTTCCCCAAAGTTTTGTGTATATTTTATCAAATGCAGCTAAACAAACGATGAAACATGGAAACAGCCCAACAAAATCTACCGCACAATGAAACACATCAGTGAGCAAAAAACATGCTGGCTGGTGAGTGTGTATATATAATGCATAGTTCTCCGAAATGATTATTTCAGATAAAGCGGAAAGAAGATATCGGCTGCTGGATCTTTGCCGGGATAACACGTCCCAAGTGTGACCTACAAAAGCCGACAACAGGGCCATCATCACCAAGTAGTTTCTTTGTCACGTCTATGCATGTCCCTTCATAGGGATCATAGATTTGTAGTATCGGTGGTCTTCCTAATTTATCCCCTCCAAGACCATCACTATAACAGAAGACAAGTTTTGAGCCGTCATGTAACATACCCAAAGGTATCACCCTCACAATGTTGCCGTCCATGTCGACCAGCCGTAGGTGTTCGTCCAGCTGGTCGGCACGAGAGGCCACCACGAGGAACGGCTCGGGGCGGGACTTGTGAGCGGCGGCGAAGACCGGGTCGGAAACAAGAGCGCGCCACTCCTTGGACACGCATCGGAACCGGCACACGGACTTCTCCGAGACCCTGGACAGGGTGTCGGAGATGAGCTCGTTCGGCAGGTAGGCCGGCGACGGAGCCCGGAACAGCGCCCACGCCTGGTGAAGAAGAACGCGCAAAGTGGACGCCTTGATCCCCATATGACTTGGCCTCGTTCCCGGTGGCCGGCGAGTTGCCGAATTCCACATCGAGTCTCCTTACGTACACCTTCGGATTTTGGTCAGAGATTGCTGAAGACCGGACAAGGCGTCGATCCGTTAAGCTGGACGAGGACCCGTATGGGAAACGCATCTCAATGGATTCGCATCGCAGCCCCGTACGTGGCATATATATGCATCGTATATTGCAAGGAGATCGCGTCGTGAAACACTTTGTCACCGGCAACCCCTACACCGCATATTCTCTAGGCAGCGCTACGCGCCTGTCGACCGGCCAAAGCGTATCGGCGCCAACTCTCGATTAGCTGCGCTCTCATCCTCAACCGCCCATCGTAACACGCGGAAGAAGAAATATGGGGGAAAAACAAGAGAGAAAAGACTGCACCCTAGCTCGCCGAACTCCAGCGCGTAGCTGCCCCGCCCGCCCCACCTTGGACCACCGGCGTACCGGTGCTTGTGGTGGTACCAATGCACCGAACTCATGTTGCATATTTTAAAATATTCAAAAAATTCTGACAAAAATTTAGCACGGTCACACAATTTTAATATAGGTTGTCACCAAATTTCAAGTCAAAATTGAAAACACAACTCAAAAAACAAAAATGACAAATTCAACACTCAATATAGTACATAACATAAGTTGGATTTTAGATTTGGTCCATTATCAAACTGGTGTCAAAATTTTATTTTTGTATCTTAAGAAATGTTTTAAATTTTTATACCAAATTTTGCGACAACATACATTGATGTTGTGTCAATATGCTAGATGTTTTTTTAGATTTAAAAAAAAATGTTCTATTGGCATCCGGTGTACCGCTAGCACCACAAGTGTTGGTGCAATGGATATATTCCCGGACCACCGGAGCCCTGCTCGCCGCCTTTTCGTCGATGGCGCTCCATACCAGCAAAAACAACAACGTCGAGGTCCAGCACCACGAGTTTGCCTATTCCCGCACTACCGTGACGCCGGTTCCAGCCAAAAATCGTCGTCGCCCTTCTTGACTGTTGTGGCTCGCCATGCAGGTTGCAACAATTTCGCTCGCCGGCTGTAGCAATCGCCGCTGCCAGTTCCAGCTCTTTTGCTAGCCAGTTCCAGCACACTGTTGTCGCTATGGCTGTTGCCGGTCGAAGCAGCAACACACACCGGTTCTAGCAACATGCAACGCTCGTTGTAGCAAACAACGACGGTCGGCACCGAACCATCAAGCGTTCCAGCAAATGGCGTCGCCGATTCTAGCAAAAAACAGCCACCAGTTAGAGCAAAAACTCCTTCGCAGTTGCCCCGCTGTAGCTTTTCTTTTCGCCGGTAGTAGCTTTTTGCATAGCTAATTCTAATATCCCTTTCGGTCAGTTGTAGCATCCCAACATGCTGCCATAGCACCCTGTAGCTTCCAGCGAGAACGGAAGCACCACAGCTGCCGGTTGCATACGGCGGCGAGTCGACGTAGCCCCACCTTCCCGGCGACACAACATCCAACCGCCACCATAAAAAAGCACCAGCTTGCCCTCGTCTCTGTAGAACCAACAACTTGCTCCCGTCTCCCTGGTTGTGGCACACGAGGCGGTAACAGAGAGAGGCCAAGTGGGAGTCAGGTGTGGGGTAGCTTGAAGGGGGAGTTGTACCCACGGTGGCGATAGGCCGCTGGCGGTAACAGTGGGAGTTGAGGAGAAGAGAAGGAGATGAGGCGATGGGGGGTTTCTGTGGTGACTTTGCTTTGGTCTCGAGAAGATAAGGTTAACGAGATAAGGATGGGGATGGTGGAAAGCGATGACATGTGGGATAACCTGAAAAGTGAGTCGCTCATGTGAAGTGACTGGTCAAAATCTTAGCCGGGCGGCGGCTGTCCGGAATCTTTAACCTATTCTCTAAAGAGAGAATTCCTTATTTAACACTATCTTAAATTTTCTTTCCCTATTTGACACTGAAAAATATTTTCTTCCCTATATAACATCGAGTCTAAATTTTGTGCCCTTTATAACACTTTCGTCCATTTTAAGCCTTAACGGTGTTAAACGGCACATGAAAAGACCTCCTTGCCCCTCATATGGTATGTGACCAAAAATTTAATAGATGCTAATAATGGAAAATAAGACATGTCCAGCCAGCTTGTTTGTTGTATGCTACGTAGCTGACTAGCTGCTTGTGTTTATCCCATCCGGTTCGGTTTGCTAGGTGCGTGAGTCAACTTTAAAAGAAAATCAATCAAGTGATCACATATTGTTAGCTCTTGTGTACGGCGTGTACAAGTGCTGCCTTGCTATTGTGGCGAGGACGTGCATGACGCAGGCTCAGGTTGCCGCGCTCGGATGCAGGACATGCGACCAAGGATGCCCGCCATGCCCTTCTACCGTGCCGCACCATGGCCCTGTTGGCCTTTGTGTAGAGCATGCATATGCATCCAACCGGCCCGGATGAGCCGGTTTCTCCGACCGCGGACCACAAGTCGGACGCAAGCCGGTGACTCTGCTGGCCATCGCGCGCCCTCTCGGTTGCCAAACGTTTTTCTCCCAGCCGTTCCGTGCCTCTAACATCTTTGGCCCCACACGCCTCGTTGTCCCACGCGTTGGTTGTCTGTCACCGGCTGCACACCACGCGCGCGAGCTGCACAAGATACGCGCCCTGCCAGCACACCGAATGTGCGTGCCGCCGCCACACGAGCTCCATGCACAAACTTTGCTCACATAACACATAAGGGGTAAAATGGTCTTTTCAAGTGACATTTAACACCGTTCAGGCTCAAAACGGATGAAAGTGTCATAAAGGGCAAAAAAATTTAAAGTCGATGTTAGATAGGGAAGAAAAAGTTTTCGGTGTCAAATAGGGAAACAACATTTAAGATAGTGTCAAATAAGGAATTCTTTCTTCTCTAAATCAAGAATGCCAAATCTTTTTTGTCACACTTGCACTTTCTTTGAATACCTACATGGTATAATAACCCTACAAACCATGGTATAAGAAAAACATGTTGTAAAATGACGGAATAAAACAAGAACATGTGGTAAACTTCATTAGATAGTCTATTTTTTCACATAAATTATGTTAGGAAGCATAGTAGAAAACAAAACAAAAACAATTTTAACATTTTGGTTTCCTCCAAATCCAATGAGTCTTTCATTGTGAAACAATTTGAGGTACATAAAAATTAATTTGAGGGAACATTGTTATTTGCCACATTGAAGCATAGAAACTAAATTTCTAGTTTTAAAAGATATTTAGAAGCTGCATCTGGTGTAAAAAAATCCTGAAACAAACCGTAAGGTTTTCCTTAGTTTTCCATTGGAGACAAGTGACACTGTCCCGAATATTTAGGTGTTGCCTGCACTGCTAGAGATTGAAATAATCGTGTGTCCTATATATGATGGGACGCCGATAATGTCCACACATGTGGCATACTAGACATTCGCCCACACACAGTGTGTGGCGTGAAGAGGAGGCTACCCACACAGGCTGTGTGTGGGCGGATATTAGAATTGCCTACACCTGTGGGCCTAGCTACTTCGTGCCACACGCCCAACAAGTACTACTTATCTCCACCCGCGCGTGTGGCACAAAGCAAAAATGCCAACACGTCCTGCCGCAACAACGTTAGGTACCCGCGGGATGACGATTTAGTTGCCATCCGGGTTGGCAGATGTAATTATCCAGGATGGAAAATATAGTTGTAAAAGCATGACAACTCTATCTGTTTTGGTTAACTATTGTTGCCATGTCTAATTTATGATAGGTGTCGTGTGTAATCAACCCATAGTTGCCGTGTGGAATTAACTACTTGCCACATATGATCAAACAATACTTGCCATGTCTGTTTACCTAGTTGTCACGTGTGGTCCAACCATAATTGCCATGTGTGATTAATCACAGTTGCCATATGTGTTTATCTGGTTGCCATGTACGCGACACTACAGTTGCCGTCTAGCTACGAATCATAGTTGCCACGTACGCGTAACTGCAGTTGCAATCCAACAACGTACGAGTGTCGTGTGGGCGAAAAACAGTTCGCCCACCCGCGTGTGGGCTAGGTGGTGGCTGTGTGGGCAGAAACTAGTTTGCCCACACAGCGCAGCTGGCAAACCACGTGTTGCGGGGCGTGTAGGCGAGCTCTCCAACGTCCGCACACCGGCCCCGTCCTACGTGGCACGCAAAATCCGCCTCGATGTCTTAAGATTCATGCGAACTCGGCAGGACGGTGATCCACGCGTGTGGGCGAATTACAAAACTACCATACGTGTGGGCGTTAGTATTTTTGTATATGATTAGGATATGTAAAAATTCAGTTTACTAAGGTTTTCGTTCCTCCACTATCTACCTCGTACCTATATCATATACGTATAAATTTGTATTGTTATCAGTAAAACTTTTTATTACCCAAAGATGCACTTTCTTTTGAAGACTTAAGTGTTGATGTCCCTGCTTTTGTGATTGTTACAAACTAATAGAGGAATATAACAAATTAGAAAAAAATAATAGAGGAATAAAACATTTTAGCAACAAGTAGCAGTTTTTGCAATCTTGTTTTTCTTTTAATCCGTAGCAATTCTACTACTCTGTTATGTGTTGTTATTTCCCCTGCTTAATGAAATGAAAATGCAGCATGGCTATGTTTGGTCCCCTGAAACTCTTACGAGAACAGAAATTCCTACAATGATGAATTTGCTTCCTTTAGATTGGTTGTCTCCTTGTTGTCGATAGAAAGAGGAATTGGCTGAGAGGATTTCCGAGGTAATCACCAATGTAGTGGTGCTTAGTAGCTCAGTTTTAACACCTTTTTTTCTGCAGGTGAGTTACCTATTAGTACATGCTCCTTATCGTGTTTTGGGAAATATCATTTCGAGTCTGATTTTCTTATCGAGGACTGATTGCTAAATATATTTGGCGTTGTAATGAGAATGCTTCTAGCTATTAATCTAGCCGGCAGCAAGCTGGTAGAAAGTTTGATTTTTGCATAGATGCAGTAGCAACACTCGCAGTTGATCTCTTGGGCAGGAAAAAAAACCTGCCGCCAAAAAGACAAGGATTCCTGGGGTAACATGGAACAACCTAACAAACACTTTGGTGGCCCGTTCACAGCTCAAACAAAGATAGAAAACAATGCAAACTGATCTGCAGAGTTTGCAGCTTGCACACAGAAATGAGACCGAAATTACTATTATGATCTTTTCAGCAATCTTTGCCATAAAGTGAACTCAATATGAAAGAATTTCATGATCTGACCCTTTTAGCAACGCCAAAGCCCGTTGCGTTTTTTCTACATATAGAAACGCTGAGATAGTTTGCGTTTCAGCTTCTTATTCAAACGCCAAGTTAGCTTGTGTTTTTGCTCCATATGGAAATGCCAAGAAAGCTGGCATTGCTTTCCAGGCCAAAACGTCATGAGCTTTGGCGTTTCTAGCTGAAACCCACGATCGTGCCTGTACGTACTGCTCTGCTAATATTCCGCCGTCGCACGGCCACATGCATGCTTGGAGATTGACAGATGGACATGCCCCGATTATACTCTCCTCATTCATTCCGTAGTACTAGTTTTAACTTAGAGTGTTGCTACACCCACGGCATATATTGGACGATTTACAGACAACAGTACACATCAAGCCATCCATGCTAAAAGTTGGCAGGGCCGTTCAATCTTGCGTCGTGCATAGTTCGGCTGGCGCTCGTCGTCCGCCCAGTAGTTTCGTTTAACTAGAGGCCGCAGGCCGAACATTAAGCTTCCTACGAGCATAACTAATTATAGCTAGAAACACCAAAGCTCATGGCGTTTCGGCCTGAGTGGCAACGCCAACTATCTTGGTGTTTTTATATGGAGCAAAAACGCAATTTAGCTTGGCGTTTTTTTTTTTGGAAATGGAGGCGTACCCCCGGCCTCTGCATCATGATGATGGCGTTTGAATGTTGAGAAGAAACGTGAGCTATCTTGGTGTTTTTATATGAAAAAGTAACACCACGGACCGTGACATTGCTAAAAGGGTTATATAGTGAAATACTTTTATGTCGAGTTCATTTTGTGGCAATGATTGCTGAAAACGTAAAAACAGTGATTTCGGCCTAGAAATGACACGAGACGGGAGTCAGGATGGACACATTCCGGTATACGTCACCGGCGCTCGTCCCGACGGTCCAAAGGTGCCACAACATCAACGGCAAGGCCCCTGGTGCGGCCCCGACGACAGCGTCACGGGCCTTGCGAGTTACAACTGCTACTGTCATGCTCTTGCTGCCGATGGTGTCGTCTACCTTTGTTCAAATACTAAAAAGGATACCATGTTGCCTATAATGGAGTTCTAGAAAGTTGTTCAGATTTTATCAAACCCAGCTAAAGAAACGATCAGAGCAACTTCAAACGGCCGATCTAAACGGACATCGATTTTGTTCGTTTTTTGTCCATTTAAGCCGCCAGTACACACGTCCATGTCCATTTTTTCATATGGATCGGCCGACATGCCCAATAAAACCTGACCTATTTTTTTGTCATGTCCGCCTCGGCATTCCATCAAATATCTGATGGGCGACCTGTGCGAGCGGGACGAGCGAAGGCCACGGCGAGCACCGGCTGGCTAGCATAGCAAATAGCAGCTACCATGCGATTGTGCATGCTCGCACGCAGCCACCGGACCGGCTAGCTATGCGGGCGGCTAGCTACGCACACGGCCACCGAAGAGCGTCGTTGGTTTTCCAATCCTTTAGTTCAAATAATATGCACAGAGCGCCGTTCAGCTCGTCTAAGTCGGTAAGCCACAAGATCTCCACATTTGGTGGGCTTCTGATATTCTTTTTCCATTCCTCACTCTCGAGGTCAAAGCAGAGCAAAGAGCCCTTGTCCCGCGGTTCCTCCGGCAAGAAGTACAATATACCATTGACCGCAGCAGTGTACTGGTTACGGGAGTTGTACTTGAGACGCAATGGTCCCGCGGTTCCTCCATCTCTACGCGGAACCGGCACACGGGCTTCTCAGGGGTCCTAGACAGGATGTCAGATACGAGCTCTTCTGGGAAGTAGACCGGCACCCGCATGTCGGCCGCGAGCGCCCGCGGCTGGTGAAGAAGGCGGCGCAACAGCGACGCGTTGATCGCCGTATGATTTGATTCGGCTTTGTTCCCGGCGAGTTCAGCCCCCGATCCCACTTTGGGTCTTCTTAAACCCTCGGATGGTTTTTGTGAAGAGATCGCCTAAGAAAGAAAGTGTTTGTCTAAAAAAACAGCTACTCCTACACTACTGTGTTCAAAAAAACAAAACTGCAGTACACTTCTTTCTGGCTACTATTGCCGAACGCTGATGTTGCAGACCTGCGCATCAGCATCACCCTCATCATGTGCTCGATCGCGACTCGCAAGATTTGGTAATGTCAACATGGACGTGCTACCACGATTTCAGTTCAGACTCGGCGCACGGGAGCGGAAGCCACGCGATGGATCACACGCGGCCGTGGGGTCGCGGAGTGAGACTACTCACTGTCTCCTGCATCGCATCATCCATCATCACACAACCAGTAAATAGCACTGTAGCCAGACTGCAACGCATGAGCGACGGAGCGAACGGACCGAAACGTGTTTCCTTCGACGGCCGGCTATGTAACTATTCTTAATAAATGAAAGAAAAAACCAAGTCGAATCAAGATGAACATTTACTGGCTACTCCCTCCGACCCATAATATAAGATCGTTTCAGCTCCGAATCACGAGGACCACTGGACAACTATGACACAGATCCTCGCCCGACACAAACATTGCACATGGATAATATGTTTTTTTCCCAATGTCACGTCCCATTCAATCAAAGCAATCCCAATACAAGTCCGAGGGATTTTTTTTACCTCAATGGCATTTCTGATCCTGCTTTTCACCTCCTGCCGGGACGAAGGGGGGGAAGGGCATGGGCACGTCCCGCCCCCTTCTTTCTCCTCCATCTCTTTGAAACAAGTCTTGAAGGAGGTGGTCGGCGCCTAGGGGTGGCACCATAGGGTTTGTCACCTATACGCCCAAGTCATCTCCGATAGGGTGGACGAGGTACTGGCCTAGGCTATGTCTGGCGGTAATTTGAGGAGCAGGAAATGCGGTCGACACAACAACCGTTAAAAGTCACGAGATCCGACTCCAAACCGACAGACTGGGACACGGGCGTCAAGGCAACGTCCATGGCGTCGTTGGAATGAACTGGGGGCGACCTGAAGGGGCCATAGCTGGCGCTACGGTGAGGGAAAGGAGGCGCCCCAGCGCCCGACAAGAGCATCTAGAGGGGAAATGATGCTCGTGTCTCTGAACAGTTTTTGAGATGGAGCGTGCTACAAATATCCCCCGCATAGATGGAGGCTCACGGACGAGAGTGGCGTTGCAGAGGTTTTGCCCAAAAAAATATCAAGATATACTTAAAAGTTTCAAAAAAATAAAATTTTATACAAATACATATGCCTGTTCGTCAAGTATGTAAAAAATTCATTAGGTAATTCGATATTATTTGCATGCTACACAAAAAAGATAAATTTTTGGCCCAAAAACAACAAAGAAAAAAGCCCATTTTAATTTGCGTATTTATCTTTTTTGTACATTAAATGTGAACATATGTGTTCATGAAATTTTATATGTGTATACTACAAATATACATCCATGCATATACTTTTTTCAGATTTTTTCATTATGTAGAAATAATTTTTTCGATGAAAAATAATAAAGAGCTATATGGAGCTCGGCTTCTATATGCATTTTTCGCTGACGGACTGCAAATCTAGGCCCTCAAATGCCCCCGGACATACAAAGCATGCAAACGAGGAAATTCTATGTAGATCAATTTATACTACCCTAATCCTCGTCAAAGGTGTCCACTATGTCCGTGCCTGGCTCAAGTACATCAGCAGCCGCAACTTCAGCCCCTCCACCTCCGCGTCAAGTTCAACGAAAAACGCGTCGGTTGATGCATGTTCCTGCCGTATGGCATCTACATAGGCCTCATCCTGGATGGACTCCGGGATGTCCTGCTGCTCCGTCATCTCCGCCGCTTGCGCGACCGCGAACTCCGCCATGGCGTCCTTCATGCCGAAGCCCGCAGCCGATGCCACCTCGTCCTTCTTCGAATCCGCCACCTCCATTGAAACCGGCTGCGGCTGCGACTCCTCTTGCTCCTCCGGCTCCGGCGAGTCCGAAGGCAGGCCGGCTGCGATGCGGGCGACGCACCTCGCCCGGATCTCCTCCTCAATCTGGAACCGGCGCTCCGGCGTGAGCATAGCGTATGTCATCTTCTTTTGTCGGGCCATGGCGAAGCTGGACGGCGTGGGAAGAGCGGCGGAGCCGGAGAGAGCTGGATGGGCTTGGGTTGGCGGCGCAGAGAGGGAGAAGATGGATGTGGCTAGGGTTGGAGGACGTCGGCTGGCTTAAATAGCCGAATTTGGCTTCGGGCGGCGAGCCGGGGCGGCGCGACGTGGCGTTCACACCCCATTGGAGGAGACTCTCGTCGGACTGTTGGGTTTCCGGACGATTCCGTGTACGATTACATCGTCAGTCTGACATGGCGGACAGGCCCGGTCGCGCACGCGCCTCACCATATCCGCCTCATATTGGGCTGAATACGAGGAGTGTCGCCCGTCTAGATCGATTTTTCTTAAAATTGGTCTTTAATTGGTCAGTAACCGGGCATGCGCGTCCAAGCGTTTGAGGAGGGATTTAGGATGCCCGGGTGTAGATGCTCTTGCTCTTGCTCTTACTCTTGTCCTTCTCGACTAAAATCATAATAGGGTCGATTATTACGGCGATCGGCCAGACGACTCTGCTACAGTTACACCGAAGGTCACGCACGAATGTTCTATTTCCAGACTCAGGGCAATCAGCATCAGCATCATGATGCGTTCGATCGCGAGATTTCCTATAATGTCCACATGGATGTGAAACCATTTCAGACATGTCGCGCAGGAGTCAAAAGGCACATCCACAAAGATCACACGCGTCCGGATTCGGAGCCAGTCCTGTACCGCATCATCCATCAGCAGCAGTAACAAGAACTGTAGCCAGACGAAGCGAGAAACATGTAGCAAGCTACTCTAGCTCCGGCGGAATCAAGAAAATAATCAAGCAGCTAACCAAATCAAGATCCGCGCGCACGGGAAACGACCGGCCGGGACGCACATCGATCGACCTCCGGTTGTTCGATCTGGCATCGGATGAAAATCTTGAGTTCTTGGATCAATCTCCAGAGAATCAAACCGAGGGGGGCGGAGAATGAAATACTAGTATGGAAAGAAGGCTAATTAAGCAGCAGCTAGTCCTGGACAATGGCGGGGTAGGTGACGAGGCGGCGGGCGCAGGCGGTGCAGGCGAACCTGCGCTTGTTCTTGAGGCAGAGCGGCAGGAAGCAGAGCACCCACTTGGCCTCCACGTCCGTGGCCACCACCCCGCCGCCGCAGTACGGGCAGCTCCCCGGCGCCTTCTGCACGCCCACCACCTTCTCCTCCTTGCCGCACACCTTCGCCCCCGCCCGCGCCGCCCGCGCCGCCGCCCCCATCGACGCCGACGCCGCCGCCGACCCCTCCATGTCGACCCCTTCTCCCCCCTCGCCCGGCGCCGCAAATCGAAGGGTGCGGTGCTGGTCAGGAGCGCCGCTCTGCTCTCTTGGCTGGCTGGCTACAAGCCTGCAAGACGGATGGATATGCGGGCGCGGGGGCGGGGGGCGGTGGGCTTTAACGCCGGTGGCGAGGGCGAGTAACGCACTCACCAACACGCGAGCTACCTCTCCGGCTTTTGCTGCCGCTGCTGGTGCGGTTGGTTCACTGACATCCGGCCGTGGCAGTGGCCGCCAGCGCGCGCGCGCGCCCGCGTGGCGCCTACCGCGGGACGCCGCCCGTCAGCGGACGCTGTCATTTTGCTGGGGACCGGGACGAGCGCGGACACGGCGGCCAGGGGCGAGGACCCCGCTGCCTGGGCCAAATTTGGGCGAGTCACATGCATTTCACCGCGCCGTTGGGAGGTGAGATCCACCGGTGCCGGAGCTCCCCTCCCAGTGCTCCGTGACAAGAAAGCAGCTGCGCTAGTGCCTCAGGTAGGTACGTGCACGGTTCGTCTGGCTCACGGCGCACGCGCGTGCGCCGTGGCTTTTTTAACCTCGTCCGGCGGCCGCCGTTGGTGCGTGCGTGCGTCCGCAGGCGGCGCCGGTGGACGGGCGAATGATGTGGCCGGCTGACTCGAGAAACGCCTGCGGATGTGTCCCGACATTTGTGGTTTCTTTGGCGCAGGAAAGCTCTTGGCTTGTTCCGGGGAGGGGCGGCTCGATCGGCGCCCGGCGTCGCCGTGCACACAAGCGGAAACGGACGCCCGACGGGTCGCGGATGCGTCCGTCCATCCATGTATGTATCTGGACGCGTATGAAGCGTGAGTGCGTGCTGCGCACGGCCTTATCGCGCTGGGCTTACGTACAAGCTTCGGCATCATCACGCGTGTCTCGTGGTGCCGTTGGCGTCTTCTGTTCAATATTTGAGCAATTTTGTACTACTTACAAATTAGTTGGGAAGTGCGATAAATAAAACGGATTAAACATGATGATCGAACGAACGAAAGTACTAGTACACATGATAAACATGTAATCACATATCACAAAAGTATTATATCTACCACTCCTTCTGTAAAAAATAATATAAGATTGTTTGGATCGCAAAGTAGTGATCTAAATGATCGCATATTTTTCAGAGAGGAAGTACCAAAAAAATCCATAAACAATCCCTAGCGCAAGGGATAAAAATTATGTACAACGTTGAAGAAGAAGGAGAATTCACGGCACCGCCAGAAGGCATGTCACCGAAGAGGATTTCAGCATCGCTCAAGTTATCGTGCACAGATAGGTGATGGAGAATCCAGCAGTCCCGCAAAGAGCACTCCCGAAAACTGATTGCCTCTCTCATGTACATGATAGTAACTTAGTAAGAGACGTAGTTTCGAAGGCTTGCTATATCACTTCGTGGTGCTAACCGGAAAGCGAGATGAGAACAAGGTACGCGGTGAAGGCTTTGAAACTTATAGGTCGACGCATAAGTTCAAGTTGAAAATCTCATGTTTGTGGCAGAGTAGAAACCTCATATAAACGAGATGAAACTACTTCCATAGGGAGATGAAGACAACCAGAGCCGGTTACTGGTCCACTGTAGGGAGTGGAACCGCTTACGTCAGTTTAGATTCATCTGGAAATAGTGGAAAACATTTTGACCTTTTCTTGCGTGGCAGAAAGAAGGCAACATGTACACATGGCATAGATTCTAACCCGACGCGGCTCGTCCACGAAACACGACATGCATGCGAGGTGTAGTGAGGCGGGGCGGGCCACGGAGCAGGAGTACGAGTGTATGAAAATAATTTCTCTTGTGTTTAACAACAGAAAATTCATGCTTCTTGTGCTTAAGAGAAGTGGCAAAAGTTTTCAATGGAGGAGGAAGCACTAGTAATGATGCCTCTGAAAACAAACTTATCGCAACACACAATTAAAGTGCTCAAGTTTCTTGGCAAGTGAATGTATCTCATGACTAAGCTCAACTGTTGGTCATCAATTATCTTATCCATGACATACAACTTGTTGCATGCGTCTGAGACCCCAAACTTGGCCTCGAGCGCATCCATATGAAAGGATCGATGATCTTATCACTAAGAACACTAAAAAGAACACCCCTCAAGAGCGTGTCGGTAGCCTAGAACATGGTAGTTATCCAAGCACGTACATTTGACATGGGTCCTAGCCCGTCTCGGCTTTGCACGTTCACAAAACACGATGTGCATGGAACATGGTAGTTATCCAAGCACGCACACGTGACATAGCTCCTAGCCTGACTTGGCTTGGCTCGTTCACAAAAACACGACGCACATGTGAGGCGAGGCGTGATGTGACGGCCGAAGAAGGAGCATGCATGTACATATGAGTCTAGCCTCTTCTCGAGCTCTTAATTAGTGGTGTCTAGAACAACCCAGCTTACATGTTAGCCTACCACACCATCCACTATGGAGTGAGATTAAACTTTCCACTCTCTTGCCATGCACGAATGGGACGTGTGGGCTTCGGGGTTTATCCTAGGAACTATTGATGAATAATTAATGGGTTGGCCCAATAATTCAACATTTTATGCTCTCCACCCAAACTTTTTTTTGTACGGACAATGGAGAAATCTGTATTTTGAGGACCTCTTTGTTTCATAGGGTTTTCAAAACACAAATATAAGGAAAAATATGAATATAATGCATGCTATATTAAATCCTATGTGATTGGAAAACTACGGGGATTTGAATAAGACTTCATTTGGTTTCTTGGTTCATAGGGTTCTAAAAACATAACAATAGAAAAAAAATGATAGGAAATGCATGTCAAATTTTTGATAAATACATGAATTCTATAATTTGGTTGTTTGGTTACAGGAATTGAAAAACACAAAAATCCTAATAAACATGGTCAAACTAAAGGCAAACCACATGAAAATGTATAGCTAGAATGTTATTATGCCAATAAGGCTCTTAGTCTCGTTCTTTGTGCATAAGAATTTGAAAAAAGATCCAAGGAGATGTTATTATCCCCATGTTTTTTCCTTTCAAACCGTGACCAAAGAACAAATTTCTTCATTTTTTTCCTTTGCCTCATTACTCTAAACCAAATGCAGGAATAGTATTATTTATCATAGGTAAAATCCTATTTCTACATTTTCCCTCTACTTTTCCTTCAAACCAAAAGAGCCCTAAAAGAGTGTTTGATGCCATAGGAATAATAAAGGAATTGCACGAAGATATTTGAGTGGTGGAGATTCTCCTTCAAAATAGAGTGTAAATCAATTGTTATGAGTTTTCCCTAAGGATTCCAATCCCACGAAGCAAGGATGGTATGTAGGAAAAATTCATAATGATCCAAACCCTACAGAATTACTATAAAAATTTCTTTGAATCAAAAGAGCCCTTACTTTTTACATTACCAAGTTAATTTTTGTCAGATAAGTTTTCAATGGAGGAGGAAGCACTAGCAATGATGCCTCTGAAAACAAACTTATCTGGCAACACACAATTAAAGTGCTCAAATGTTCCCGTTGATAGTGACACGTATGTGGTTATTTTTGTCAATCTTGATGCTCCAAAACTCCGACCCCGGTCTTTAGTAGGCACTGTGTGTGTGATGGTGTGTGCGTGTGCATCTACATTGTACCCGATGTTTTTTCTAATATCCATGTTGTAAACCAAACACGTGGAGCTCATCATCGGCTGCTCGTCAGCCTTCTCGCCCATAGTCGGCTCATCCTCCGCCTTCGCTTCTTACATCCTCTCCAGCTGCTTCTGGCGCTCAGTAAGGCCTTCAAGTAGAGGTTGAGAGGAAGTTGGGAGGACAAAGATGAACCTGCGGCCGGGACAACGGTGTCAGTCACCCTGTGCAAAACCGAACCGGAAACCAAAAACCGAACCAAAAAAACCAAACCAAACCGAATTTTCGGTTTTTTCAGGTTGCGGTTTCAGTTTCAGTTTTCAATTCTAGAAACCATTTAGCATTTGCAGCTCAATAAGCGAGGTGGTACTAAATCTCTACAGCTCGAACCAACCAGAACCAGGGCACATCACATGCGATGTTTATTTGGGCTCAAAGTATCCAGCCCATTCGCCATTCGGCCACTTTGTCTAGCGATCCACCACGCGCGGTGTCATCCCAGGCAGTTGGTCGCTAAAAAAAGGGAGTTGATCGCTCAAAAAAAGGAAGGATTGACCTGGGTTGAGGGCTCATCACCGCGTGTATGTGCAAGATTTTTCTATCATTCCATTTTCTGCTTCCTCCCTCATTTAATAAATCATATCTACTGCCATTTAATCAAGACCAAATCATGTGGACCTCCAACACCTACCTAATCCCTCGTATCTGCTGCTACCTAATACATACGACTAAATCATGGCTGTCATCTAATTACCCAATCTACGTACACATTTCTCACAAGAAAATCTAACCTACATACATGTCATGAACGAAAGTGTGTGACCAAATAATTTTTTGTTGTATACAAATTCGCGTCAACTTTGGTTATTTTGGTTATTACCGAAACCGAACCGAAAGTAAATGGTTATTACCGAAACCGAACCGTATCTACGTATAAAACCATATAAACCGAAGTATAAAAACCGTATAAACCAAAAACCGTATAAACCGAACTGAATCAAACCGAAAAAACCGAATGCACACCCTGAGGTGTCAGTGAGAGGGGGCGTGGGTAGATAAGCTGTTAAATGGATGCAAAAGTATAAGAATACGTAACATGGTAAATGATTTTTTAAAATAATAATTACCCGAGAAGCAATAGTAGTAAAAGTTAAAATTTCAAGAGAGACCAGTGGCATTAATTGACATAAACTTTTCTAGTACTGGTACTACTTTCTATTCCATTATTAAAAAAATGATTCGGACTAATAATATCCGAGTGAGCGAAGATCGGATTAAACAGAGCATGTGCACGCAGGATATTAGGTGGATAGTACCACACTACCACATACCTTGTGTTCCCGCAGTGTGCTCCAAGAAGAACGCAATGCGGAGCTGCAGACCATAATGGCTGCTCACCAGCAAAAAGGGCTTGCAGATCTCACCAATAAGCACGCACGTACGTACGTACGTACTACGTGTCGGCGGGGTTATTCATCATTCCAGTTCCGGCCCAGAGCTAATACTAGATCCAAGTTTCAACCGACACGTGCATGGGACCTTTGGCTTGTCCCATCCCTGCATCTCACCGTCCGGCGCAGTGACACGGGTCAACTATTTGGTTGAACTCGGGCCGAGAACAGTGCTGGCCAGTTGGGAACCGGCGGCGACCACCCACACGCGCGCACAGTCGAGCGACGTGCATGGCGAACGAAGCTACTGTTCAGCGCGGACGGCTCTTTAAAAAGTTGATACGGTGGCACTGCTCACTGTTTTTATTTCCGAGAATACGACTGTTCACCGTCAGCACGTGGGCTACCACATGGGGTTTGTGGATTGTGATTGCTGACCTGGATTCCTGTTTGATTGATGAATTGTGTCGCTGCTCCTTTTTTTCGTTGTTGTGAGATAGTTAGAGCTGAGTAATTGTTGTGTCGAGATCATCCAGCAATGCAGGCCCACCACGGGTTAAACCTTGCGGCGAATGAGAGGTGATCGTCGAGGCGTCGGTAGGCAGCGCCTAGGGTTAGGGTTTCTCCTATGTGGTCGGTTCTCCTGCGGTGTAGAAGCTACGACATGTGTGGCCATGACACTAGCTAGTGGGTGTTCTCCTCTCCGCAGGGGATCTCAATGGAGGCGCGGGCGGGACAAGGTGTGACTACTCCGATGAAGACATCAACTCTGGAAAAAAAAAACGATAGATGTGTGCACAAGCAGGGATTCCCCAAGATCTCCGATTGATGGCAAATCTTTGGAGGAGGCTACAAACCTTTCAGCAAGGCTGGGGGGGAGGGGGGGGGGTAGTTTTGACTGAGAAGGTATCAAAGGGTTCGTTCTTCGCTGATTCTGGACCGGATCTGCCCAAAACTCCAAAGCGGTCGGCCGTGGGCTACGTATGCACGCCAAGGCCCTTGAATATCCATGCTTTCAAAAGGGCTATGCAAAGAGCGTGGGTCTGCACCGCGATGCTCGATTAAAAGACATCAATGACAATGTTTTTGTGGTTCACTACAATAGCGAAGGTGACTGAGACATGCTGAAAGATAACGATGGAAACGCAAGTCTGCTCGAGATGGTGTTTGATAAGAGGTCGGAAAACTTTCAAAAGGCTTTGGGAAACTGGCAGGTGAAGTGATGAGGGTGGATCTTTTTTTAACACAAAACAATTACAGATACTCACGTACACGCATATACACTCACTTCTATGAACACACGCACGTACGCATGTTGTCCCTATGAGCACCTTTGAGATACTGAGCCGGATATTAGAACTTGCAACCTTCGCAAATGCCAACCCCCCAGTGTTCGTCAAATATTGCGGTCCAAAAAAGCTTTGGGAGGCGACACGACGCCCAGTCACTCGTGCTCGGTTTTGTTTCTTTCTTAGAAAAAAAATCTCTCGTGCTCGTTTTTTCAAACAGGCCCTCGTGCCCGTTTTTATCTTTTGATTTTTTTTTGACGGGTAGTCCCTCGTGCTCGTATTTTTTTGAGGGGTGTCCCTCGTGCTCGTGGGTCGTGGCCCTCGTACGGCCCACCGCTGCGTCGGCAGAGACGGGCCGGGACACACACGGGATCCTGGGCCAGCCCGGGAGGGGGCCCACGAGACGTCAACGGTCGGATCCCCCCGACGGATCTCGGTCGGCTGTCGAGTCCCTCTCAAATCCCAGTCACTTTTTAACTTGCCTCCTTCTCCCCCCCTCCCGCCCCTGCCTCCCCCAAATCGGAAGCCTAGGGTTTCCCCCGCCGACGAGCCCCCCACCGCCGCCGGCCGGTCCTCGCCGCAATCCTCCCCACAAGCCCTCCCCCGCTGCCCGCCGCCTCAACCGCTCTCCCTCTCCCCTCCCCTCCCCGCCGCGGCACCCGGCCGTCCGACCCCTTCCCGACTCCCCGTGGCGGATCCGGCGAGCGGCGGTCTCCTCCGACGACTTGTCCGGTACCTGGTAAGCAAGCGATGAGAAGTCGAGTTGCCTTGCAGGATGGATGTGCCGTTCGGTTCCGCGCTGGTGTTTCACTTCGCGTCCTGGTGGTGGTAGGGTGGGTAGGAGACGCTGGTTGCCTGCTCCGACCGATTGGTCCTGTATCTAATCCGATCCGATCTCGTTCGTTAGCGGAGACATCTCAGTGAATTCTTGGAGGGACGATCTGTTTTCGTCCTAGTTCTTGTGCGCAGAGTAAATACACAACGCCTCTGTTGTTTGTTAGGAATTAGCAAGGTCCATCTGGGTCCTCTGATCATGCAGGAACGCAAGGTCAAATGGCAACAGCCCCCGGATGTAGCGATCGTCGTGTGTGCTTGTGTCTGGAGTGGTGTGCAGGATAGCGCATTGGTGGGAAGCGGGGAAGGGGGCGCGGCGCGCCGTGTACGGATGGCGGGGAAAACAGGGCGGGCAGAAGTTGATGGTTCCTTTTTGAATAAATCACCCGCGTAAATATCTCCGTACGAAATTAACGCAATTATCATAGCAGCATAAAGTTACCGATGTATCGTTCACACGTGCAGCACCGTTGTTTAGCAGCATTAAGTTGTTGATGTTTCATTCACACGTGCGGCACCGTCGTTTAGCAGCATCGAGTTACTGGGCATATTGTCCACACGTGCGCCTAACACGTGCGAGCACGCTTACTTGCATATATACGGTGCTAGGAATAATGGATAAAAGGTGATATTTGCAGTTGGAATCATTAAGAACTGATTGTCGCGCGGTTGGCTAACAGCCTCTGTGCTCGCTCAGCCCACCCGGGTTCGAGGCATGTACTCCCCGTGGTGATCAGTTGTCTCTTTTAATAAATAAAAAGGCCACGAGTGCTAGTGCTTGTTGGTTGAGTTTTTATTGAGCTGGAATAATTTTTCTGTGTTCAAACGGGCATGATAGTCAGAGAGGATAAAGTAGGCTGCATAAATGGCATCTTCATAAACTAATAGTACTGCAATAACTTTGGGGGCATAAATCACCGCTTGCAGGCATTGGTCATATATCATGTAGTGGCCTTAAGTCGTTACTTATAGCGGTTGTTCGCAATCTGAATGTTTGAGATTATGTTTGGTAAGTTTATGGACATCGACACAACAATAATTGTAGTAGTACAGTTCATGTAAGGTGCTCTTTTTTCTTACCAAGATATGCCGTTATGAAAGCAGAACACCCCCCACCCCTCTCATGGTATCAGATTGAATTTCACACTCAATTTTCTGAAATATCTTTATTTTATATTGTTCTATACCTATTCATTCTATCTGATCTCCTACATACTTTTTCTTGTAGGTTCAGTTTGGTGATCACAAATTTTGCACAGTCCTGAGGCTTTGTTGTCATTAAAGGGTACATCCAAAAATAAGTCAGCACCTAGCGAAACGAGCATCTTAAAGCTGTCTGCTGTTATGGCTTCCATGGTGAGAATAACTTTTTTCAGATTTGAGTGTTCAAGAGCTTCCATTATTCTAATGGTCAATTCATGTCACTGAAGGCGACCAACGAGAACCTCCCACCAACTGTCATCAGGCAATTGGCTAAAGAACTGAAGAACCTTGATGACTCACCTCCAGAAGGGATCAAAGTTATTGTTAATGACGATGACTTCGCCACTATTTTTGCTGATATTGAGGGCCCTGGTAAGATTCTGTCAGGATACAATACATTGCTTTACACCTCCCATCTTGTGTGCTTTGCACCAATAAGTTATGTGCTAATGCTCTGCTACTTGCATGATGGTGCCCTTTTCTATTCTTGTCTTTCCGTCACATTTTTATTCATCACTAGTCAAGTTGGAGCTTGCGGCTTCTGGCTTTGTAAATTAAAGAAATCTCAAAGCTGCGTTTCTTTCCTATTACACTACTTTCTGATATTGCATTCTTAATCTGAACCTGGGCATGTACAGCTGGAACCCCATATGAGAATGGAATATTCCGGATGAAGCTAATATTATCTCGTGACTTCCCTCAGTCACCTCCAAAAGGTAGACATTTTGTCAGACTTCCTTTGTCGTCCATACTTTAGTTTAGTTCCTGAAGTAGAGCTTTAGTTGAAAGTCTGTTGGTCTTGTTTCTGCAGGGTTTTTCACGACTAAAATTTTCCATCCAAATATTGCAACTAGTGGTGAGATATGTGTTAACACATTGAAGAAGGATTGGAATCCTAGCCTTGGATTAAGGCATGTTCTGCTGGTAAGCTTGAAGTTCAACACACAACAACCCATGTTGTTGTAGTGCATGATTTGTTTTGTAAGCATTTTCTAGTATTTGGTTATGGAAGAAGTTTGAACTGCCTGCATAGGATGTGGTGGACTTACTATAAATTGCTTGCTGACAGGTAGTGAGATGCCTCCTGATTGAGCCATTTCCTGAATCTGCCCTGAATGAACAAGCTGGGAAGTTGCTGCTTGAGAACTATGAGGAGTATGCACGGCATGCCAGGTCAGTAATCTTCAACTTCATTTTGTCAGCATGGTGTGATGCGGTGCTTCACGTCTTTTCTTATTTATTGGTTAAAATTGAGCTAGGGTTTTGTATTCAAAACAATGTGAACACCTAGATTGCCACCTACTGCTACTGTCTGTGGCAAGTTAGACCAGACCTCTTACCGAAACATCTGGCGCGGCTGTAGCTAGTTACTGATCCCGCCATTGTGCTCCATATGCAGGCTATATACCAGTATCCATGCTCTCAGACCCAAGAATAAGTCCAAGAGTGGAGCTATCTCTGAGTCAATGACAGCTCTGAATAAGGGCCAGCCTCATACTGTTCTTGCACCAATATCGACCTCTACCGGCACAAAAGCATTTGACCCAAATTCACAGGATCGGAACGCTGCCCCTTCTGCTGTCTCAGGTGGAGCACCGGCAGCGCCCAGGAAGGACGGGCCACTGGCCGTGAAAGTCCCCGTCGATAAGAAGAAGATGGATGCGAGGAAGAAGAGTTTGAAGAGATTATAATATAAGCAAACCAAACTGTCAATGCTCCTCATATTTGTTCTGTACTTAGTTGTCCGCCGGTGCCAGAGTCCCAGAAATAACGAGAAAAAACTGGTTGTTTCCGAGGGAAGGATTGCTTCTCTTCTGTTCGGGCCCAACTATTGGGCCGTGTTGAGCCAAACTGTGGAGGGAGAATAATTATGCGCTGCTGGGCCTCTCCCGGTCCTCTATACTTTACTGGTGCTGCTGTTGCTGTGTCTGTGCTGTGATTTAATGATTGGATGTGAACTTGAATGGTGGAGAACATTTTCTTCCCAATAGGTGGTAGAGATTTTTTTATCTGAAAAGAAACAGTAATTTCGCGAAGTCATCAAACTTGGTGATTTAGCTCTGGCTATATATACTCGTCAAAATCAAGTGATTTAAACCTGATTTTGCTTGCTTTTTTTTGAGCATCAGTACAGACACAAGCGCTCATATACACGCGCATACACTCACCCCTATGAACGCACACACGCACACCCTACCCCTATGAGCACCTTCGAGAGACTGAGCCGGCATATCATCTTGAGATTTACGAAGTCGCCGTAGGCGCCTCGTCGTCGACGGGAACGTCTCCTCCCACTGAAAGCACATCGCCGGAAATCCTGAAATAAATTCAGGAATAATGCGAGCATCTCGTCGTCGACGGGAACGTCTCCTCCCACTGAAAGCACATCGCCGGAAATTCTGAAATAAATTCAGAAATAATGCGAGCATCAGGATTTGAACCCTGTTGGGTTGGGGATACCACTGTCCACCTAACCAACTCAACCACAGGTTGATTCGCTACCTGATTTTGCTTGCTATCTGGCGTGATGTTGAATTTGTTTTGTTAACGAGTCATATTATGAGCGTACATTACTGCTCGATTAAATTTCAGGAGATGGTGATTGGTGAAACACCGGAACGCTCAGCTGCTAAGCTAAAAGTGGAATCATTTAGGCGGCATTAAGAATCTGATGAAGTCAAAATTTTATGGGATGATGATGCTGAAGTATATTGTTGGGTAGCTCATGGTCTCGTGGAGGACAGCAAACTGAGATCGTCCTGCACTGACGAGTAAATTGCACAAAACAATCAGTTTGAAGGTTAGGTTTGCGAAAAACACTATAAATTTTTTTTTGCAGAAAACACCATGTCTACGGTAATCTTTTTGCAAATAACACTGATCGGCGGATTAGGCTCGTTTGAGCACATTTATGACAGGTGGGTCACGTTTTTTGCTTACGTGGCATCACATTTCGTGCCAATGGGTTTTAATCTAAATTCACAAAGTAATCCCTAGAAATTTATGTATACACCCATGAATCAAAATGCAAAATCACAATCAGCCCCCCACGTGCATAAAACCAGTAGCACGGCGTCCATGGGCTCTCGTCGCTGGCTGGGGCGGCGCCCATGGAGGCTTGGGGCGGCTTGGTGCTGGGGCGAGCTCGATTTGGATGGATTGGGGCGAGCCCGATTTGGATCTTGGGGCGACCAGGATGAGCTCCAGCATGTGCACGTCGCCCCGCTGTCGCCGTAGTCGGGGCGCCCGCCGAAGGGCCGCGTGGGCAGCCGGGGGTACTGCAGCAGCACGACAACGACGTGGTCAAAGGTGCCGTCATGGGGCACGTCGAGGTGTTGTTGCCGTCGTCGGGGCGCCCGCGAAGGGCCACGCTGGCGGCTAGGGAACCAGGTATGGCTGGTGCCGCCGCCGTCGAAGGGCCTTGGGCACCGGCTGCAGGGCTGCGCCTTGCACTCCGGCTGCGGGTTGAGGCTCCGGGTGCAGGTCGAGGCTCCGGGTGCGCCTTGCGCTCTGGCTG
Source organism: Triticum urartu (assembly GCF_003073215.2). Classification (NCBI taxonomy): domain Eukaryota; kingdom Viridiplantae; phylum Streptophyta; class Magnoliopsida; order Poales; family Poaceae; genus Triticum; species Triticum urartu. The sequence continues at coordinate 662,550,225 of NC_053028.1, read as the reverse complement.
CAGGTCGAATTGGATGTCACCGGATCTGCTGTGGGGTGCGGAGGTGGAAGCGGATGTCGCCGGATCCGGTGTGGGGCGCGACGGTGGAGCCGGTGAACCTGTGGTGGCGCGGCGGGATCCCGGGCCGCGGTGGTGGGCGGCAGGCGGCGGCGGTTTAATTTTTACAGAGAGGGGAGAGAGATGGAGAAGAGAGGGGTGCATGTGTAAAATTTATGCCACGTAGGTAAAAAATGGGTCCCATCTGTCATAACCTCAGTTAACAGAGCCAAATCCGCTGATCAGTGTTTTTTGCAAAAACATTACCGTAAATATGATGTTTTCTGCAAAAAAAAATATTGTAGTGTTTTTCATAAATCTAACCTTTAAATTGGTGGTTCTGTGCAATTTACTCTGCACTGAACTGACACTTACATGTAAGTAGATTATCCCGCCCAGATCATGCGTGTACTACTTACTACTCAGCCGCGAAGGTCGGTAAGCACGTAGTAACGGCACGAACACTGAAGGCTCTGAATGAAGTCCAAAGCAAGAGATGACTCAATTTGCCATGCGTGTTTCGGTTGAGACCCGACCAGGTGACGGCTGCCTGGTGGACGTCGGCGTTGATCCCGAGGGCCTTCCATACGGCGGCCAACGTCCTGACCTCGGTGTCGCAGCAGCCCTTGTCGATGTCGCACTTGTCCTCTACCATGGCCTCCACAGCACGCCTGCCAGGGCGGCCCCTGATATTGATCATCTTGCCGCATCAGCCAGCGTACCACTGCGAGGCAACCGACGCCAGGAGGAGGCGAGGGCCGAGCTCCGTGTTGAGGACGGAGACGCGAGCGTTGCGGTTGTCCTGGCACAGCCGGCGGAGTTCGAGCCAGATATCGCGAGCGGAGGCGCCATCGGTCACCACAAGGTCGAATAGCTCGGTGGAGATACGGGTGTACTGTGTACATCCACTGAATGATGGCGAGATCATCCTTGAGCCATCGAGGATTGTGTGTCGCTGGTGGTGTGTCGCCGGTGATGTGATGTAGGAGGGAGCAGCAGCCAAGATGGATCTCGAAGAGGTGCCGCCAATGATAGTAGTTGTGGCCATGGAGATCAAGAACGATAGGGATGAACGGGGTAGTGTCAGTGATCGTATCACTAAAGAAGAGGGAGGAGGGAATGGTGTGAGAGTTGGCTGGGCGGCGGGCGGAGAAGGAGGTGTTGGCTGGCCGCCGGAGATGAGAAGGGTTGGTTGTTCGCCTGGTTCGTCATGGCGATCGTGGAAGTGCGGAAGTGGATTGACTGTTTAGTGTGCCATCACAAAGTACATATAGGGGCGCCGGGTGCAACCACGGGAGGAACGTGGGGGCGACCGTGAGCCAATCGTGCAAGTACAGGAGTGTGCCAAGTCCAATCTCCATTTGTCGAAGCCTCTCAAGAACATCAGCGCCGGGGTGCCGTGGAAATGCTTTTGGTGAAATGAAATTTACTTTAAATATCAGACAAGTGCGATTATATGGTCGTGTGATGGCAATACAAAAACCACAGGTGCCAAATAAACTCCCACATGGACATGCAAAAACATCGAAAACACGTGACTTTTGAGCACACAAGTGGTCGAGTTCACCCTCGCAAAAAAAAGTTGCCTGAAAAAACACACTCAGAAAAGACGATAAGGCGATCCATTGCGGAAAAAGGAACGAATGATAAGGAAGAAACCACGATTCATTGCGACCATTGTCTCCCAACTCCGAACGGAATAAAAGCGGTTCCCATACATCACTGCTCTCAGACTGACTGAGCAGCACATAAACTTGTCTTGCAGTTCACCAACATTATTAGAAGGAAAGAGTTGTCAAGTCTTCTCTAATCCACACCCGAAATGAAAACCACTGATTGCGCCGAGTACGATACGTCTATCACCTCTTATGTTTGATTTTTTGTTCAAAAGAACCACATACGCTATCATATTAGCAGAAAGAACCACTCGCAGATCATATTAATAAAAAAGACCACATACGTCGTGGCGACAGGTCTGGCAGCCAACACGTGGCACCTGCCGTCACATGTGGAGGCGGCAGCTCGGCTCCAACAGATTTCCGTCCGACGCAGCGACTCGCAACGGGATAGGAAGAGGTGGCGGGCAGCTCCTACAGCGCGACAGCCCGTGCAGCAGCACGATGCGACGGCCCCACACGAAGCAGTCAAAAAAGCAACTCGGCCGCTTCCAAGTTTGTGCGCCGCTGCTTGCACCCGATCCGGTACTGCCTTGCTCTTTCATTCTCGCTCCCCAAGTCTGAGGCAAATTCGGAGCATGTTGGTTCCTTCGTTGCAAAGTTTTTCCACACACATGCTAGTATTTACTGTATTTGTTTCTGCTGTAGGCTGTAGCACGTGGCTTGACCAGGACTAGCAGTACTAATAGTAGGTAAATAATAAAACAGGTCAGAACTTGGATAGGAAAGTAGGAATTAGCGCCACTGTACTACAGCAACAAAAAGGAGCTGCCGCCATAGGGATGGGCCAAAAACCTGTTGCAGCTGAGCTGCCGCCTAGGTTGTGGCAGCAGGTCTGGCCGCCGCTGGCCGTGCCGGCAGGTGCCACGTGTCGGCTGCCGGACCTGCCGCCACGGTGTACATGGTCTCTTTTGTCAATACAGTTTGGAGGTGGTCTTTTCTGTCAATACAAAAGCGTGTGTGGTTTTTTGTGACAAAAAATCCTTACGTTTCGCCTTGCACTGCTTGAGGATGTTCTCTTTGTTGTTCATCTCCACTAGCGCAGTGGTCACAGCCTTGTAAACCTCTTTACCCAGCTCCTCCTTCAACTCCACCAGCTTCTCGTCACCCTCGTCGATGATTTGCCGGGGACATCACACAGACACATCACAATATCATTGCATTGCATTATGTACTTGTCAGCAAGTGTCTAAGACAAGAAGGCAACAGGATAAGAATCACTCGATTGATCGTTGGTACCTAAGGCTTTTCACCTGTGGTCGCTATCTTGAAAGGGTGCCAGTTAGCATCCCTCAGATTGTCTTGCCACATGGAGCATAATTCCAGAGCTTTAGCATCCGCCTCCGCGCCGTACTTTGGCTTGCAAGCTTCAACAAACGGCTTCTCATCCACTTGACCCATCCTCCTGATTCCAATGTTGCTACCAGGGCCCAACGGATCCACCGAGCCCTGTAAACCAACAAGCTCAAGTTTTATTTCATCATTGGTCATCCTTTCCTTGATAGTCGGAGCTTGATTTAGCTCTTCAAGGTCTTCCGCCGCGTCGATTCTATCCTGTGGATCCTTATTCAGCTCTTCACTACGTTTCTTCACATCGACGCCCTCTCCATCCATGTGCTTCACCACCCCCAGTTTGCCTCTAAGCTGTTGAATATCCAGCTCCAGCCGACGCTTCTCATCAAGCTGCTTCTCTAACTGCAAGGTTTCAATCAGAGCGACTTCCTTCTCTTTCTGGAAGGTATTTGACATGTCAGGGTAAATTTCTAGATTCTGGAATGAAAACTCACAAGACATTTGAATGACACCAACAATTGGAAGGGTAGGAGTGCATACTTCGTATTTCTCAACAAGAATCCGCACACTTTCATTGGCTTTTTCTTGCTCAATTCTGGCCATGTCGAGGGAGTCGTCTTGACCATCATTCTGAAGATAAAATTAGTTCAGCAGTACCGAGAACAATATCAGCACAAGCATGCAAAAATGCTATTGCGAGAACAGAGACAAAATTTAGACCAAGAAAGCTATTCGCTTGATTCCGATATAAATGAGGCATTTTATAGTAAACAATAATATAAACCAAAGGGTGAGTAAATTTCATACCTTCGTCCTCTCATTCTCCAGTTTTCTTCTCTCCATGTCAGTTTGAGCAACTATTTCACTTAATTGCTTGGATCTCCTTTTGATGTCGTTCGCTTTCTCATCCAACTGCTTTCTCAGCTGATCAGTCTCATGAAAAAAATTCAATGAATGTTCACGGGCAGTTGACTGCACCTTTCCCATTTCTGTAGAAAAAACAAATAAAACATGATACGGTAGACATGATCATATTTGCAATGCAAATGAGTGTACCATTCATACAGCAGTCGCACGAGACTTTGGGGGGTGGGGGGTACCTTCGTTGTAGCGTTGGTTCAGCGAGTCGCTATCTTCCATGGCCCTTTGAAGAGCGAGATCCATCTGATTACACTTGCACTCAAGTTCCGTTAAGTACTTGCTCTTAGCACTAATCTGGCTCGTCAAACGAGCTATGAGAGTGTCAGTCTTGCGGGACATCTCCTGTTGCACTTCAGCCACTGTCTTCAGATCACCATTTTCTGACAAGAACTTGCCAACTGGATCATCGGCTCTGTAATCCTCCTCTTTTGTCAGCCAAGCAAACATGTACTTCTCACATTTATTTGCCTCCCAATCCGTTTTACCCAGATGATGTGATTTGTGGTAGTTGTGGAATCCCAAGGCATCCTTGAACCCGATCCAATCCTTTTTGAAACGGACTATTGCAAAGCCAGTGTACACGCCGTCAGGACAATGCACAGCATCAAAACGTATGGGTTTGAAACCAGCTAATTGTTGCATTATAATGGCTCCACCTCTCTGTGTTTCCTCTACTGGAACATTGGCAAGGATGCCCATCCAGGGCCAAACAAACAGCTCCTGATCTTGCAGAGGCCTTGGAGGATTCATTAGCGCCTCGGCTTGTCGCGGCGGCAATGAGCCTGCTGCATCAGCATGGTCCGTCTTGAGATGATTGGCCAATGCCAGATGGTTTGCCTTCACTTCGGCAGCATGGTTGGATGCGCCCACACCAATTGCATGCTGAAGCAGCTCATTGTAACGGCAGTCCTCCTTCCCGGGGCAGAACGGGCATCTAAACCTGTCGGCGCCGAACCTCGCCACAAGCCTGCCAGACTTGAGGTCCGTGTATGCCTTGTCAGCATAGTCATGGATATCAATATCACTTAGCTCTGACGACTCGTCTGAACTGCACTCCATAGGAGACCTGAAAAATAAGGAATAATCAGCTAGAAAAATTGCACCAAGCAGTAAGACAGTGGAGTGACAGTAGAACAAAACACATACTGATGTTTACGCAAAGCAACTAACTAGCCAAGAAACAATATGCAGTTAACACACTGATGTTATGTAACCAATTCACAACAAGAAGACGAGCAATGTTATCCAAAAGTAGTGGCTACTCTCGGGTGTACTACACTGACTTTGCCCAAAAATTCTAAAAAAACGTGATCAAACAACATCTAAAAAATCTGAAATTTTGCGACAGCAAACTGTATCGACTGTTTGAGGTTCTTTCAAAATTTCACCCAAATAAACATCACTTGAGCTCTCACAAAAAATAAACGCAATTCAATGTTTTGTGCACTGCCTGAGCAGCAATTTTGTTTTTCTTTTGTTTTTGGTGGGAGCTCCTCGGTGTCAAACATGTAAACATGTCACGTTCATTGAGCCCACACCGGCGCATGATAGAGATAGATAGAGTAGGTTGTTTGGATGTTTATCTCATATCTTATATTGTAACCTCTCTTTTATCTCTTTCTCTTCCAAGATGTAATCTTCCTAGAAGATCTAAACCACTGCATGTATGTGCTATCAGGGAGGTGCGCCCCTGCTCCATATAACACGTAACGCGTCCCTCACATCGAGGTAAGACGCTTCCGCCTAGTCGCACATGGTAATCAGAGCCTCCTCTTCCAATCTCATCTAGGGTTCCAGAAATCCAGTAGCGCTAGCTTCCATGTCTTCCTCTGCCACCTCCCACGCAAGCCTAAATGGCCAGGTCCCGGAGAAACTCTCTCGCACGAACTACGTGCTCTGGCGTACTCAGATCACGCCCCAGCTGAGAGGGGCAGGTCTCTTCGGCTATGCCGATGGCACCATGCCCGAACCCGCTCCCCTTCTTGTCACCAAAGACAAGGATGGGAAGGAAACGTCCGAGCCCAACCCTCTCCACCCCATCTGGGTCACGGAGGACCAGCAGGTGCTCGGCTACCTCCTCAGCAACCTCTCCAAAGAGGTGCTGATCACGGTGACCGCGATCACCACCGCGCACGGCCTCTGGTCGGCGCTGGCAGGCATGTTCTCGTCGCAATCCTTGAGCCGCGTCAACAACATCCGCACCGCCCTCATTAACGCTCAAAAGGGCAACCAGTCCGTCGCTGCCTACTTCGCCTTCATGCGCGGGCTTGCCGATGAACTCGCCGCGGCGGGCAAACCCATCCAGGACGACAAGCTCATCTCCTACATCCTGCACGGGCTGGACATGGACTACCAGCCCCTGGCCTCAGCTCTCGACGCCCGCGTCACGCCCGTCACCCTCGACGAGCTCTTCGCCATGCTCAGCAACTTCGATCAGCGTGTGGCCCACTTCCAGAACTCCGGCGGCGGCTTCAAGTCATCTGCGAACGCGGCCACCCGCGGGCGTGGTGGCTACTCAGGTCGCCACCGCGGTCCTCCTCGTCCTAAGGGCAAGCAAGGCGGCCCCAGCAACGTCACCGGCTCCGGTTCACGCTCGGGCCGTCCCAACTCCACCAGTAACAGGGGGCGGCGCAGTGGATCTGGCCGGTCTCGTCCCGACGCCGTTCGCTGTCAAATCTGTGGGAAACCTGGCCACATAGCCAAAGACTGTTGGTACCGGTTTGATGAGGACGAGGCGACATCTGAAGAAGATGATAAGGTGGCAGCGGCTTCCGATGGCTCCTATGGCGTGGATACCAACTGGTATCTCGATAATGGCGCCACCAACCATCTCACGGGCGAGCTGGAGAAGGTAACTCTCCGTGAGAAATATCATGGGAAGGATCAAATCCATACAGCCAGCGGTGCAGGTATGAGCATACGTCACATAGGTCACTCAGTTATTCATACCCCTTCCCGCAAAATTCATCTTTGGAAAATCTTGCATGTTCCTAGTGCCAATAAGAATCTTCTCTCCGTTCATCGCATCACCATTGATAATCATGTTTTCATTGAGTTTCACCCCTCTTTCTTCTTGATTAAGGATCATGCCACGAGGAGAATTCTCTATCGAGGTAGATGCGTTCGAGGGCTTTACCCGTTGATTCCAGAGTTTCGAAGATCAAATAAACAAGCTTGTGGTACTATCAAGCTCTCATCCACACGATGGCACGATCGTTTAGGACATGCCTCTTTTTCCTTAGTTGAAAGTTTGCTTAAGAAAAATAAGCTCCCGTTTGTTGGTGAGTGCAACATTGAGACTATTTGTGATTCTTGCCAAAGAGCAAAATGTCAGCAGTTACCATATCCCATATCAACTAGTGTTTCTACTCAACCTTTGCAATTAATATTTTCTGATGTTTGGGGCCCTGCTCCTAGCTCGGTTGGTAGATACACATATTACGTTAGCTTTATTGATGACTATAGCAAATTCTCGTGGATTTATCTTCTCAAGAAGAGGTCCGAAGTCTTTCAAGTTTTTCAAAATTTCCAAGCACTTGTTGAACGCAAGTTTGACCGCAAGATTATTGCCGTCCAATCCGACTGGGGGGGGGGAGTATGAGAAACTCAATTCCTTTTTCCAAACACTTGGCATATCACATCACGTGTCATGCCCTCATGCTCACCAGCAAAATGGGTCAGCCGAACGTAAGCATAGACACATCGTTGAGTTTGGTCTAGCCCTCCTAGCTGCTGCTTCCATGCCCCTTAAATTCTGGGATGAAGCTTTTCTCACGGCTGTTCATATCATTAATATGCTTCCTAGCCGTGTTATAAATCATGAAACTCCCATTGAAAGACTTCTTCATGTCAAACCAGACTACACTTCTCTACGTGTTTTCGGCTGTGCATGTTGGCCCAATCTCCGTCCTTACAACACCAGAAAACTCATGTTTCGCTCCAAACAGTGTGTGTTCCTTGGGTATAGTGCTCAACACAAGGGGGTCAAGTGTCTTCATGTCTCCTCCGGTCGTGTCTACATTTCTCGCGATGTAGTTTTTGATGAGACCAAGTTTCCGTTTTCTGACCTCCACCCAAATGCTGGTGCCTTGCTTCGCAAAGAAATTCTTCTTCTCCCATCCACTCTCACTGACCTTGATTCAAGGGATGATAACTGTGTTGATTCTATGATGACTAACCCGCTCACCACGCTGCATGAGTTGTGTGATGATACAGGAGATAGTGCAGATGCATCTGGGAACGGAAACTCGAAAGGAACCGGTGAAAATCCTGAAGAAAACGGTGCTACAGCACCATATTTCATGTGTCCCAGCTCGGGGAACAAATCCCCCTCGGGATCGGTGCGTGCAGGGCCGACAGAATCCGCCCCGGGATCTGCGTCTGACGACAGGCTGCGCGGATCCGCCTCGGAGTCAGCGCCCGCCCGCGTCTCGGCTGCGCCCGACCGGGCCGCTCCTGCGCCTGACGCCGCGCCCCTCGCCCCGCACCAACCCCGCTCAACCGCGTGGCCGCCTCTGACTGGCGCGATGCGTGCCTGCTTTCCGGTCCAACCGGTCTGCTACAAGCGGCGCGACCTGCGTTGCCCGACCGGCGCGGGCCCAACCACTGCTGGCGCGGACTCCGCTGCTGGCGCCAGGGGAGCCACGGGCAATGATGAGCCCGGATCTTCTGCGCCTGCTGCTTCGCCCGTGCGCGTCGCTGCTTCGTCCCCTGCCACAGAAGATCTGCCGCCGCTGGACACCGCTGCTGCCTCCGAATCCTACTTGGGATCGGCACGTGCAGAAACTCATGTACGCAGCACGGGATCCTCTATGCAGTCACCACGGCGTACACGGCTGCAAAAAGGGGTAATTCAACCTGTTGATTACAAACATGTAACAAAATATGGTATGATTTGTTCAACAGGTGAACCAGGTGAACCTTATACACTTGAAGAAGCACTTGGTGATGAACATTGGAGAAAAGCCATGAATGAAGAATACATGGCTCTGAAAAGAAATAAAACCTGGCACTTGGTTCCCCCACAGAAAGGTAAAAATCTTATTGATTGTAAATGGGTATTTAGGATCAAGAGAAAATCTGATGGAACCATAGATCGCTATAAAGCAAGACTTGTGGCAAAGGGTTTTAAACAACAGTATGGCATAGATTACGAGGACACCTTTAGTCCCGTTGTAAAAGCTGCCACCATTCGTCTCGTGTTGTCTATTGCAGTTTCCAGAGGATGGAGTCTCAGAGAACTTGACGTACAGAACGCGTTTCTTCATGGTGTTCTGGAACAGGAAGTGTACATGAAACAACCTCCTGGGTTTGAAAACAAGAATGCACCTTCTCACGTGTGCAAACTTGATAAGGCATTATATGGGTTGAAGCAAGCTCCTAGTGCGTGGTATTCACGACTCAGTCAAAAAATGCAAACACTTGGTTTTGTCCCGTCTAAGTCTGACACCTCATTGTTCATCTACAATAAATGCAACACACACATATTTGTTCTCATATATGTTGATGATATTATTGTTACAAGTTCATCTGATGAGGCTGTCACAGGACTTCTGAAAGATCTCAGTGCAGAGTTTGCTCTCAAGGATCTTGGAGAGTTGCATTACTTTCTGGGCATAGAAGTAAAGAAGCATGAGAATGGTATTCATCTCTCCCAAGAAAAGTATGCAACAGACTTGGTGAAGAAAGCTGGCTTACAAGGTTGTAAACCCTCACCCACTCCATTGTCTAGTTCTGAAAAGCTATCTCTTACAGAAGGGCAGCCCTTGAGCCAAGATGACAGCACGAAATACAGAAGTCTAGTAGGTGCACTTCAATATTTAACACTTACAAGACCTGATATCTCATTTGCTGTCAATAAAGTTTGCCAATTCCTCCATGCACCCACTACAGTTCATTGGACTACTGCAAAGCGCATAGTCAGATATGTCAAAAACACTCTTAATATTGGTCTCAATCTCAGCAAATCTTCATCTACACTTGTGAGTGCCTTCTCAGATTCTGATTGGGCAGGATGCCTAGATGACAGGCGTTCCACTGGTGGCTTTGCAGTTTTCTTTGGCCCTAACTTGATTTCATGGTGTGCAAGAAAACAGGCCACGGTCTCCAGATCAAGTACAGAGGCAGAATACAAAGCATTAGCTAATGCTACAGCTGAGATCATATGGGTGCAGTCCATGCTAAAGGAGCTTGGTGTGAAAAGTGCCAAGGCTCCCTGTTTGTGGTGTGATAACTTGGGTGCCACATACCTATCTGCTAACCCTGTTTTCCATGCGAGAACAAAGCATATAGAGATTTATTTCCATTTTGTCAGAGAAAGAGTGGCTCAAAAGCAACTTGACATTCGATTTGTGCATTCCAGAGATCAGATAGCAGATGGATTCACAAAGGCCCTACCTGTCGGAAGCTTTGAGGATTTCAAGCATAATCTCAACTTGATGAAGTTGTGATTAAGGGAGGGTGTCAAACATGTAAACATGTCACGTTCATTGAGCCCACACCGGCGCATGATAGAGATAGATAGAGTAGATGATAGAGATAGATAGAGTAGGTTGTTTGAATGTTTATCTCATATCTTATATTGTAACCTCTCACTTATCTCTTCCTCTTCCAAGATGTAATCTTCCTAGAAGATCTAAACTACCGCATGTATGCGCTATCAGGGAGGTGCGCCCCTGCTCCATATAACACGTAACGCGTCCCTCACATCGAGGTAAGACACTTCCGCCTAGTCGCACACTCGGATGTTATTTTTTGATGAAATTTTGCAAGAACCACAAACATTCGATAGAGTTTGATGTTGTTTGATAACGTTTTTCAATTTTTTTTGACAACTCTCCAATGTTATGTATCCAATTCATAACAACAAGAGAAACACCGCCTCATGCCCATGTTATTAAATCAATAAATGCACACATATATGGAACAGTATTTTGGAGATGTAAGCATCAGTAGTAAGCCTGATTCGACGCTGCTCATACACACCAAGGGAGCGCATATTCACATACCAAACCGCATACTAAGGAGAACACGACTGAAGCATGCATATGCGGGCTAAAGATCAAACGCCAGCGCACCTCCTTCTCAAAGGCCAAAAACCCTCTAAAGCAATACCCCAAACACCTCAGGCACACGAGCAAGAGAGATTAACCAAAACCAAAAGTAATACCATGCGGTGCTGCCCAGAAATAAGTAGAGACCTAATTAGGCAGAACAAACAGAAGTGAGACGAGACCACGACGGTGCTGCCAAGAACACCATGTACTGCGCATCTCAGGGAACGAGGCATCTCATGGGGAAACAGAACCATGAATCATGCTCTTTTTTGCACATTTGATCAAATAGCTGGATTGCATCACCCAACCCCCCATATCAATATACACTCATGTTTCGGTTCCCCACACTCCTTCCAGTTAAAATTAGGCTCTAGTTTTTTTTTTTTTTAGAATTCCCGCCATCTTTATTCATCCAAAACAAAGGTCATAGGTACAAGGTTTGTCCAATCAAAAATTAGGCCAGTTAATATCTCTTCAGAAGGGCAGTTCAATTTAGTTGGGCCAGAAACAAATCTCCCACTAGCAATTTTAGCAGTTTGTTGTTTCTTCACTCTCACAGTAGCTCTAGCCCAACCCCCGCATCAAAAAACAAAAGTAAATCTAGCCCGACTGTTCTAAAAAAAAGAGTCAGATCCAGCCCAGATCGGCTCATCCAGCCCGTCTGGCTGGGAAGAAATGGATCTGACGTGCGAGAGGCCGGAGTTAGTGTGAGTCAAGTGCGGGCTTCCAAAGGCTCAGGGAGGGCTAGGCTTCCGGGACATGCACGGGTTCAACATTGCCATGTTGTCGAGGCAGATTTGGAGGCTGCTCCAAAACCCGGAGTCCCTATGTGCGCAGGTGCTGCGAGCTTGTTACTATCCCAATGATCAACTGCTAGAGGCCGCCCCGAGAGATGGCATCTCTTACTCCTGGCGTAGCTTGCTTCATGGGCTGCAGCTCTTTCGGGAAGGATACATTTGGAGGATTGGGGATGGCACCCAAGTTAATATCTAGAACGACCCGTGGATACCGCGGCCCTGGTCACGACGTGTCTTAACGGCACGAGGGGCAAATCTCCTGGCTATGGTTAGTGAGCTTATTGATCCATCCACAGGCCAATGGGACGAACAGTTGGTGCGAGACACTTTCTGGGCAGACGATGCCAAGCACATCCTTCAGATCCCTTTGAGAGATGGGGCTCAAGACTTCATTGCTTGGCATTATGACAATAAGGGTACTCACTCCGTCAAATCAGCTTATAAACTCTTCTGCCAGCTTGAGGAAACCAGGGCGACCGGGGACGTGGGTGCAAGTAATGCGAACCCGGGTTCTCTGAACAGAACGGAGGAGGACTCGTGGAAGCGGATTTGGAAGTTACCCTGCCCGAAAACCATTCAAATGTTCACTTGGAGAGTCAAGCATGAGTCCCTTGCGCTGCGGACGAATGTGGCCCGGAGAGGCATCCCTATAGCTGACACGAAGTGCTTGTTCTGCGGCAAAGTTGACGAGGACGGGGCACATCTCTTCATCAAGTGCAAAACCGTCAAGGGCGTCTGGAGAGAGCTTGGTATGGAACGGGAACGCGGTGAGTTGGAACGGATCACGTCCGTGCATGCAATGCTGGACTTCTTGTGGGGGCTGGATGTTAATAAGCGGCTCCTTGTTCTCACTTCCTGGTGGTTATGGTGGTCTAATCGCAACAAGCTTCGTTCAGGAGAGCTGATGCTAGCGGCTGAGTTCGTGGCCAGAAGAGCTCAGAGCAGTGTTCTGGAATTCATGCACATATATATCCCCACAGATCCCAAGCCTTCACCGGAGAGATGGAGGCCCCCAGGGGATGGTGAGTACAAGATTAACGTTGATGGATCCTTCGTCCCTCGGCAGTCCAATGCTGGGTGGGGCGTTGCCGTGCGAGATGCGGGAGGCCATCTTCTGTGCGCTCGGGCGGGTTGCGATGTGCATGTATACGATGCCTTTGCTGCTGAAGCCCGTGCCATGGCTCAAGCGATCAATACTGCGACTGATCTGGGGATGGTACGGGTGGAATTTGAATCGGATTCCCAACTGCTAGCTGATGCTTTGGACTTGGGTAAGGTGGACTCCTCGGCGTACTCAGCTGTGATTGAGGATATGAAATACCAACTAAAGCTTTGGTTCTCCAAGTTTACAATTTCTGTTTGTAGAAGGAGTGCCAATTTGGTGGCTCATGAACTTGCCAACCTTGGCCGAATGTGTGAGATAAACCACTGTATGCAGTGGGACGCTGATGTACCAGCCCATGTGGGCGTCTGTGTATCGGGCGATATGCCCAGCCACCGTTAAGCAATAAAGCCTAGTTTGCTTTCAAAAAAAAAGTGCAGGCTTCCTCCCACGATCGTCAACAGAAAAAGAAATCCCTCAAAAAAAGAGATGAAAAACCCTCTTACGCCCACACAGAGGCACATAAAGAGGACGGAATCATGGCAATAGGGAAAAGGAAAGAAGGAGCACAGAAGATGCGTTAATTACCCCATCTCTTGGTGGCCTAGATCGGTGGATCCGACGCCAATTAATCAACACCTGCAAGAGATAAATGAGAAGACAGAGAGAGATTAGGCCGAGACAAGGAGGACGCGAAGGAAAGAAAGGAAGCTGCCGAAGGAGTCAAGGCGACCGATCGACCACCAACAAGAAGAAGAAGTAGGCAGAGAGCGAGAGGAACAGCCAGTAAACCCGCACGAGTCTAGATATATAGAAGCTAGATCGAGAACATATATGGAATGAGCATCCCAAATAACACGAGGCAAAACCAGTACCGGCAAGAGAGATTAACAAAAGGAACAACACAGGCGAACGAGGGAGAGATCATATCATATTCATTGGTAAAATTAGAGGACCGAGAGGGAAGAGGAGGAAGAAGGCCAAGCAAGAAAATCACCACCGTGTCGCTTCCTCTTACTGATTGATTGAAGCGGCGGGGATAGGAGGAGGAATGGCAAGAGTCTCCGAGAAAACCCTCCCCCTCTCCTCTCAGTCCCAGCTCCCAGGTGAAGAAGGTGGGAGTGCCCTGCCCACGGTCTCCTCTTATAGGCAGAGCGCGCGGCCCGGCGCAGGCAGCACGGTGCAACCACTCTGGGCAAAGCCCTATCGTGGCCGCATGCATCGCATCCGACGGTGTGTTGTCGGGCGTTGCCGGCTGTACTTGATAGCGCAGGGTGGTGGGCCAACCTGGCCTGGGGGTGCAGCTGCAAAGACGGTACACATAGACTGCGACGGTACACATAGAAAGGGATCACCAAATAATGCACTGGCCAAAATGAAAAGGCAATTTTCTTTTACCTTGAAGGCATTTACCGACTACTTGGCGGCCATGGCACTTGGTGACGACACTTGCGGTAGGACGCACCGGAAGAGAGGGCATAGGGGTGGCCGCATACGGGGTATGAGGCGTCACGTGAGGACGAGGCATCAGAGCTGCCTTCTTCTTCTTCTTCTTTTTCTTCTTCTTCTTCTTCTTCTTCTTCTTCTTCTTCTTCTTCTTCTTCTTCTTCTTCTTCTTCTTCGCCACCTCCTCGGCGAGCACTGTTGCAGCTGTCGTCGGCTTCCTTGCCCGCTTGCTTCCGACTGGAGCAGTGGGAGGGTGGCCTACCGTTGCCGGAGACGTAGCTTCCTTTACACCGACCTTGCTGTCAGCGGCGGTTGTTGTTGTGGTGTTCAAAAGGAGTCTTTTGGTGCCCAACCTCTTCCTTACTACGGGTGGCGATGTGGGGACGCTTCCAGTCGCGTCGCATCAGCTGCGGTGGCCGGCGAGGTGGCGGATGGGTCTTGCTTATCCATTATGGCCGAAATCAAGGGTATTGGTGGTAGCGGTGGCGAGTATAGGCGGTCGCGGAAGTGGTGGCCACTCGGGCAAGAGAAGTGAGGACTGAAACTTTCACTCCGCGAGGCATCAGGCAAGTATATATGAGAGAGTTGGCCTCACTTTTGGGACCGAGGAGGATAATTTATCATCCTCTGACTGAGAATTCGGTTAGGTGCGGTTAGAGGGGAAAATAGGAAGTTATAGTTATTTACGGGATCAATTAGAGATGCTCTATAAAGGGGAAAGAGAAATTACAAGGCGGTAATGAAACAGGCCAGCTAAGTAAGTGAAGTGTAAGTGTGTAACTGAGCTTCAGTAAATTGTAGAAGCTTTAACGGTCGAGTAACAGTGGAGACAATCGTTGTCGCGAGCCGTTGATCTGCACTTATGCTAGATGATCTCAGCCATCCATCCAATCATTGGCTTCCTCTTTTGAATCTTCAGTGTGCGAGGTGTTTATTTCTTCAGAGATGTTCACTTTTGACAGGTGTGATGGAGTATGCAATGTTACTATCCTTTTACCACACTTGTGCTTCAGAGTAGCACCATATTCTTCATATAGAGAGTCTTTTGAGTTATCACTTTCATATACTAGTGCAAATTTTCATTATAGAACTTGGCTTGTATATTCCAATAATGGGCTTCCTCAAATGCCCGAGGTCTTCACGAGCAAGCAAGTTGGATGCACACCCATTTAGTTTCAGTTTGAGCTTTCATACACTTATAGCTCTAGTGCATCCGTTGCATGGCAATCCCTACTCCTCACATTGACATCAATTGATGGGCATCTCCATAGCCCGTTGATTATCCGCGTCGATGTGAGACTTTTTTCCATTTTTGTCTTCTCCACACAACCTCCATCATCATATTCTATTCCACCTATAGTGCTATGTCCATGGCTTACACTCATGTATTGCGTGAAGATTGAAAAAGTTTGAGAATACTAAAGTATGAAACAATTGCTTGGCTTGTCATCTGGGTTGTGCATGATGGGAGCATTTGGTGTGACGAAGATGGAGCATAGCCAAACTATAGGATTTTGTAGAGATGAGCTTTCTTTGGCCATGTTATTTTGAGAGGACATAATTGCTTGGTTGGTATGCTTGAAAGTATTATTGTCTTAATGACAAATGATAGACTATTGCTTTGAATCACTCGTGTCTTAATATTCATGCCATGGTTAGATTACATGATCAAGATTATGCTAGGTAGCATTCTACATCAAAAATTATCTTTTTTATCATTTACCTACTCGAGGACGAGCAGGAATTAACCTTGGGGATGCTGATACGTCTCCGTCGTATGTATAATTTTTGATTGTTCCATGCCAATATTATACAACTTTCATATACTTTTGGCAAAATTTTATACTATTTTTGGGACTAACATATTGATCCAGTGCCCAGTGACAGTTCCTGTTTGTTGCATGTTTTTTGTTTCGTAGAAAATCCATATCAAACGGAGTCCAAACAGGATAAAAACTAACGGAGATTTTTTTGGAATATTTGTGATTTTTGGGAAGAAGAATCAATGCGAGACGATGCCCGAGGGGGCCACGAGGCAAGCGGCGCGCCCTGGGCCCTCGTGGCCACCCCGTAAGGCTATTGGTGCCCTTCTTTCGCCGCAAGAAAGCCAATATCTGGATAAAAATTGTGTCCAAATTTCAACCCAATCGGAGTTATGGATCTCCGGGAATATAAGAAACGGTGAAAGGCCAGAATCAGGAACACGGAAACAGAGAGAGACAGAGAGACAGATCCAATATCGAAGGGGCTCTCGCCCCTCCCGTGCCATGGAGGCCATGGACCAGAGAGGAAACCCTTCTCCCATCTAGGGAGAAGGTCAAGGGAGAAGAAGAAGAAGAAGAAGAAGAAGGGGGGCTCTCTCCCCCTCTCTCCCGGTGGCGCCGAACGCCGTCGGGGCCATCATCGCGACAACGATCTACACCAACAACTTCACCGTCGTCATCACCAACTCTTCCCCCCTCTATGCAGCGGCGTAACCCCTCTTTTACCCATTGTAATCTCTACTTAAACATGGTACTCAACGCTATATATTATTTCCCAATGATGTATGGCTATCCTATGATGTTTGAGTAGATCCGTTTTGTCCTATGGGTTAATTGATGATCGTGATTGGTTTGAGTTACATGTTTTATTATTGGTGTTGTCCTATGGTGCTCTCCGTGTCGCCCAAGCGTGAGGGATCCCTGCTGTGTGGTTTGCAATATGTTCATGATTTGCTTATGGTGGGTGGCGTGAGTGACAGAAGCACATACCCGAGTAAGTAGGTTGTTTGCGTATAGGAGTAAAGAGGACTTGATGCCTTATAATGCTATGGTTGGTTTTACCTTAATGATCTTTAGTAGTTGCAAATGCTTGCTAGAGTTCCAATCATAAGTGCATATGATCCAAGAAGAGAAAGTATGTTAGCTTATGCCTCTCCCTCAAAGAAAATTGCAATAATGATCACTGGTCTAGTTATCGATTGCCTAGGGACAAATAACTTTATTGTGACAAAAAGCTCTCTACTAAGACTAACCTAGTTATTTCTTTATCTAAACAGCCCCTAGTTTTTATTTATGCGCTCTTTATTATCTTGCAAACCTAGCCTACAACACCTACAAAGTACTTCAAGTTTCATACTTGTTCTAGGTAAAGCGAACGTTAAGCGTGCATAGAGTTGTATCGGTGGTCGATAGAACTTGAGGGAGTATTTGTTCTACCTTTAGCTCCTCGTTGGGTTCGACACTCTTACTTATCGAAAGAGGCTACAATTGATCCCCTATACTTGTGGGTTATCAGCGCGGTCCAAAGATCATCTTTATGTCTATCGTTGACATAAGGAACTTGAAGGTCTTCGTTCTTAGGCTTATTCCATTGGTGGATGTTGATCGGGATCATGTCCCTAACAAGAACCCCGCACTGAGCAAAAAATGCTTCCTTGGTCCGGCTGGGTTCAATCGGTTGGCTATCGTTCGCGATTGTTGTGATCGTGAACCTTTCATCCTGGTGCAACCTTTTCTTCGGTCCTCGTCTCATTACCGGAGTTTGGCTCGATTCCGAGGGCTAGAAAACAAGAAAGAAGAGTTAATATGTGTACATACCAAAACAAGTAATGCATTAATTAGCTAGTCAGCACAGGCTTAATTAATATATATACCTCACCGGACTTTGCAACAGCAACCTCCTCCGTTCGGTCACCGGGGCCGTCATCATGGTCTCCTTCTTCCACCGGCATTCGGTCACTGGAGACATCATGATCATGTCCTTCCTCCTCCATTGTTCGATCACCGAAGCCTGCTTCACCCTCTCCTTCCAGACCATCGGTGTCGTTGAGATACGGCATGACATCACCTCCGTCGAGGACTATGTCCCCAAACAACTATTTTGTTTCCAAGTCTCTTTGCTCCATAGTTTCTGCAAATATTACATCATGGCAATTAATATACAAACATGAGAGATGGATATATTAGTGGCAAACATAGACCTAGCTAGCTAATCACAACAAGGAATATTAATTAGTGGCCTTGAAGCTTCTACAGTTTGGGGTGGCCTCGACGACAACGCTCTTTTAACTTGGTAAATTTGGGTGGCTTCGGCAACGCTTCTAGGGTTTGGGGTAGCCTCGACGCTTCTAGGGTTTTGTAGGGCGTGAGGGGGTTGATCGACGTCCCCCTCATGTTGAAGAGTTACCGGAGTTCTCTCATGAATGCTTGGCGTCCGGACCGCCTCTCTCATGAATGTCAAACAAGGGATTTAACAAAATGGCGCCATTCTGGATGTGCAGAAAATGGTCCATATTTTTTCTGATCTCATCTACCCTTCTGTATGTCACGTTGTCTAGTGTCAAAGGATTCAAGAAAACCATGGCTTCATCATTAGCCAGAAATAATAGGCGCATAATGGTACGAAGCCCTCCAAAATTGTTTTGAAACGGAGTCCCGGATAGGATAATTAGCTTTTTGGTACGAAGTTCAGCAAGAGCCTTCAGAATATCGCTATCTGGAAGGCCTTCGCTAAAATTCGTACAAAAAGCGAATTATTCTATCCGGAACTCCGTTCCAAAACAACTTTGAAGAGCTTTGTAGCTTCATACGCATGTTACTTCCTGCTAATGATGTAGCAATGAATTTCTTCAATACTTTGACAGACGACGTTACATATAGAAGAATATATATATATGAGATCAAAATAAAAATGGGATCAACTTGTTGATGTCTACTACACAACCTTCTTCTTGTAGACGTTGTTGGGCCTCCAAGTGCAGAGGTTTGTAGAACAGTAGAAAATTTCCCTCAAGTGGATGACCTAAGGTTTATCAATCCGTGGGAGGCGTATGATGAATATGGTCTCTCTCAAACAACCCTGCAACCAAATAACAAAGAGTCTCTTGTGTCCCCAACACACCCAATACAATGGTAAATTGTATAGGTGCACTAGTTCGGCGAAGAGATGGTGATACAAGTGTAATATGGATGGTAGATAGAGGTTTTTGTAATCTGAAAATATAAAAACAGCAAGATAACTAATGATAAAAGTGAGCGAAAACGGTATTGCAATGCTAGGAAACAAGACCTAGGGTTCATACTTTCACTAGTGCAAGTTCTCTCAACAATAATAACATAATTAGATCATATAACTATCCCTCAACATGCAACAAAGAGTCACTCCAAAGTTACTAATAGAGGAGAACAAACGAAGAGATTACTGTAGGGTACGAAACCACCTCATAGTTATCCTTTCTGATCGATCTATTCAAGAATCCGAAGTAAAATAACACGAAGCTATTTTTTCCGTTCAATCTATCATAGAGTTCGTACTAGAATAACACCTTAAGACACAAATCAACCAAAACCCTAATGTCACCTAGATACTCCAATGTCACCTCAAGTATCCGTGGGTATGATTATACGATATGCATCACATAATCTCGGATTCATCTATTCAACCAACACAAAGAACTTCAAAGAGTTCCCCAAAAGTTTCTACCGGAGAGTTAAGACGAAAACGTGTGCCAACCCCTATGCATAAGTTCATGAGGTCACATAACTCGCAAGTTGATCACCAAAACATACATCAAGTGGATCACATGATATCCCATTGTCACCACAGATAAGCACATGCAAGACATACATCAAGTGTTCTCAAATCCTTAAAGACTCAATCCGATAAGTTAACTTCAAAGGGAAAACTCAATCCATTACAAGAGAGTAGAGGGGGGAGAAACATCATAAGATCCAACTATAATAGCAAAGCTCGCGATACATCAAGGTCGTGCCGAATCAAGAACACGAGAGAGAGAGAGAGATCAAACACATAGCTACTGGTACATACCCTCATCCCTGAGGGTGAACTACTCCCTCCTTGTCATGGAGAGCGCTGGGATGATGAAGATGGCCACCGGAGAGGGATTCCCCCCTCCGGCAGGGTGCTGGAACGGGTCTAGATTGGTTTTCGGTGGCTACGGAGGCTTCTGGCGGCGGAACTCCCGATCTAGGTTTCTTTCTCGAAGTTTTGGGTTATATAAGAGGTGTTGGAATCAGGAACAAGGCAGGGGGGTCTCTGGGATGTCCACGAGGTAGGGAGGCGTGCCCAGGGGGTGGGCGCGCCCCCACCCTCGTGAGCAGCCCGGGACTCTTCTGGCCCAACTCTTTTACTCCGTGTCCTTCTTCTGGTACAAAAATAAGTTCCGTGAAGTTTCAGTTCAACTTGACTCTGTTTGGTTTTCCTTTTCTGCGATACTCAAAAACAAGGAAAAAACAAAAACTGGCACTGGGCTCTAGGTGAATAGGTTAGTCCCAAAAATCATATAAAATAGCATATAAATGCATATAAAACATCCAAGGTTGATAATATAATAGCATGGAAGAATAAAAAATTATAGATATGTTGGAGACGTATCACTTGTGCACATCAATAATGGGGGCATTCTTGATAAATCTCGACCCTCGACCCCTCAGCGACCCTTGACCCTCGACCCCTCAGCGACCCTGGACCCTCTACCCCCTAGTTCCCGACCCTCGACCGCTCGGCGATCCTTGACACCCTCCTTCTTCTTCTTCCACTTCTTATTTCTTATCTCCTCTTCTTCTCCTTCTTCCTCTTCTTATTTTCCCTTTTCCTCTACTTCTTTTTCTTCTTCTTCCTTCTTCCTTCTTCCTCTTTTCTTATTTTTCCTTATTTTCCTTTTTCGTCTCCACTAACCTAAAATCTACTAACCTAAAATGCAGTAACAACAACTAACCTAAATCAACTAACTCAACATATGAATTTATAAAGTGCACTTGATATGTTTTGAGGACTCCTCCCCGCCCCCAACACGAGAACATTTTAACTTAGTAAATTTCTATGAACAAAAAAATCATTATCAATCAAACTTAATATGAGTTTTAACATAGAACATTCATCGAGCAAGATCATCATGAACAAAAATATCACACTAATTTCTATGAAAAAAATCTCTTCCATCTCATATCATCTATCTATCTATCTATCTATTCTTTTAAAAGATAGCACATTTCTGTAACATCCCAAAATTCTAAATTTTGGAATATTATAATAACTAAATAGATTTGATTGATTGTTTGTTTGTTGTGTGATTGATTGACTGAAAGTGAGTGAAATTAGAAACTTTTTGAAAGTTAAATGAGAGGGAATAAAAGGACTTTCCCAAACTTTCATTTTTGCATTTGTAATCTCCATGAATTCAAATTCATTTCATCATAAAACCCTAGAGACAAGATGACATGACTTCTTCCATTTAATTAAATGAAAAAGGGTTTTGAAAAGATTTGAATTTTATTTGGAAATATTTTCCAATTCAGAAACTTTAAGCAACTCAATGATTTTCATGAGAGAAGATAAAATGACTTCTTCAAAACATATGAAATATGAGTTGGAAGTTTTAAAAGAGTTGAATTCAAAATCCCATTGGAATTATTTTCAATTTGGGATTATTTGGGGTTTTATTCAAATTATTTTTCACCAAAAATAAAAATATATGGAAATTAGGGTAAAATGATTCCCTACATCAGAAAATTGGAGAGAAATAAATTTGAAATTATTTTGGTATTTTTAAAATGATTTTTATTGGATTTAATTAGAGTTATAGCACTGTTTGATTTATTTGAATTTTTGTGGATTTTACTTACGCTAGGAAAATGTTCATGCTGTAGGAAATCTTTTTCGGAAAACTTTGATATATTATATGCCTAGGTTCTATTTTATTTTTTCGATTTATTTTTTTGTTGTTTAAAAAAAACTCCTAGACCACCGAACTGGGCCGGCCCAGCAAATCGCCAGACCACGGCCCAGCCGGCCCGACGCCGTACCCCGGTTGTCCCTGATACGTCTCCAACGTATCTATAATTTTTGATAGCTCCATGCTATATTATCTACTGTTTTGGGCATTATTGGGCTTTATTATCCACTTTTATATTACTTTCGGGACTAACCTATTAACCGGAGGCCCAGCCCAGATTTGCTGTTTTATGCCTATTTCAGTGTTTTGAAGAGAAGGAATATCAGACGGAGTCGAAACGGAACGAAATCAACTAGAGAAGTTATTTTTGGAACGAAAGCCACCCGATGGACTTGGACTCCACGTCAAGGAAGGAAGGAGGAGCTCACGAGGGTAGGGGCATGCCCCCCTGCCTTGTGGGGCCCTCGTGGCTCCCCTGACGTGCTTCTTCTGCCTATATAACTCCATATACCCTAAAACTTCCAGAACGGAGAATAGATCGGGAGTTCCGCCGCCAGAAGCCTCTGTAGCCACCTAAAACCAATCTAGACCCGTTCCGGCACCCTGCCGGAGGGGGCAATCCCTCTCCGGTGGCCATCTTCATCATCCCGGCGCTCTCCATGACGAGGAGGGAGTAGTTCTCCCTCGGGGCTGAGGGTATGTACCAGTAGCTATGTGTTTGATCTCTCTCTCTCGTGTTCTTGAGGTGATACAATCTTGATGTATCGCGAGCTTTGCTATTATAGTTGGATCTTATGTTTCTCCTCCCCCTCTTCTCTCTTGTAATAAATTGAGTTTCTCCTTTGAAGTAATCTTATCGGATTGAGTCTTTAAAGACTTGAGAACACTTGATGTATGTCTTGCCGTGAATATCTGTGGTGACAATGGGATATCACGTGCCACTTGATGTATGTTTTGGTGACCAACTTGCGGGTTTCGTGACATTGGGAACCTATGCATAGGGGTTGGCACACGTTTTCGTCGTGATTCTCCGGTAGAACTTTGGGGCACTCTTTGAGGTCCTCTGTGTTGGTTGAATAGATGAATCTGAGATTGTGTGATGCATATCGTATAATCATGCCCACGGATACTTGAGGTGACATTGGAGTATCTAGGTGACATTAGGGTTTTGGTTGATTTGTGTCTTAAGGTGTTATTCTAGTACGAACTCTAGGGTTGTTTGTGACACTTATAGGAATAGCCAACGGATTGATTGGAAATAATAACTTTGAGGTGGTTTCGTACCCTACCATAATTTCTTCGTTTGTTCTCCGCTATTAGTGACTTTGGAGTGACTCTTTGTTGCATGTTGAGGGATAGTTATGTGATGCAATTATGTTATTATTGTTGAAGGAACTTGCACTAGCGAAAGTATGAACCCTAGGCCTTGTTTCAACGCATTGCAATACCGTTTACGCTCACTTTTATCATTAGTTACCTTGCTGTTTTTATATTTTCAGATTACAAAAACCTTTATCTACTACCCATATACCACGTGTATCACCATCTCTTCGCCGAACTAGTGCACCTATACAATTTACCATTGTATTGGGTGTGTTGGGGACACAAGAGACTTTTTGTTATTTGGTTGCAGGGTTGCTTGAGAGAGACCATCTTCATCCTACACCTCCTACGGATTGATAAACCTTAGGTCATCCACTTGAGGGAAATTTGCTACTGTCCTACAAACCTCTGCACTTGGAGGCCCAACAACGTCTACAAGAAGAAGGTTGTGTAGTAGACATCATTCCTCGACCTCCAGCTGGTAGTCCGGCTCCCGCCCGACACCGCCGGCGCCGCCGTCTCCGCCCCGGTCTCCTCTACCGCCTCAACCTCACCCCTCCTCCAAGTCTCGCTTCCCTCCCCCCATATAAATACCGGACCCCGGTCCCGTTCCCCTGGATCCCTCCGCCGCCCTATTCTCCCTCAAGCCGCGCCGCCCCGCATCTCGCTGCCTGCGCCGCCACCGCACTTCCCGCTTGCGCCGCTCCGCCGCACTTCGCCCACGCCACCTGCGCCGCCGTCTCGCGCTCCGCCTCGCTGGAGCTCGCCGATCCGCCGCTGCCATCGGAAACCGCCGCCGTCGGTTTATTTCTCGAACTGATACAAAACCGTTAACTCTTCCGGTTTTTAATTATAGGTTGGTTTTTAATTATTAGATCGGTTTATTTTCTACGTTAATTTAATTAGTAAACGTTCGTTATGTTAGCTTTTGCAGTGAACGAGTTCGTCCTTTAGTTCTACTTAGCGAACGTTCGTTCGATATGATTTTTCTTTTTAATTTCGGCCAGGGACCTATCTGTAGTTTTTTACAGATTAGTCCCTAGTCTTAAAACGATCACTACTTTTTGCCCGTTAGTCAGAATTAGATGAAACCAATGCCCACTTCTTCGTTATGATCTCCTCTAACCAGTAAAACAAACATATTTTTGAAAGTTTTAAAATTTGAATTCAAACAGTTTTGTATTTGAACTTCATTTGATCGTAACTTGAGTTTTATAACTCCGATTTAGTTGATTCTTTTTGCAAATTAAAGCTCTTGACTTAAACTTTCTGATAAGGCCAAATACACGTAATTTTGGTACTGTTAGAAATTATTTTATGTTACAAGAGTTATTTGCTTGGTTTGAAGTTTTCTGAATTGTTTTCTTCGTTCTTTCTGATCTTTGGAGTGTTTGCTTATGTGTGATTGCTATTGCTTGCTCACGATAGATTGACCGGAGTGTGACGAGTAGAATTATCAGAAGTTATGAGTGCGAATCATCTTCATCAACAGTACAAGGCAAGTTCACAGTTTGATCATACTTTTCATACCCAGTTTTTATGCATTAGTTTTAACCCTCAAACATTGCATGAGTAGGACTTGTTACCATGTGGGTATTGGGAAGTAGTTGATGAGGTAGGAACCTATTGTCCTTTATATCAAACCCTTGGGAGTTACTTCCACGTTATGCTTATACTGCTATGCTATGCTCGTAGACGTGGTTTGGTTTGAGTGATTCATGAAAGATGTGAGAGTTATTATTAATGGTTAACTTAAGGTGGCTGTAATACACATCTGAGTGGAATGGTAGGGGCACCCTGGAGCACCCAGTGGTTTGCCCGGGCACCTGGAGAACCCAGTGCTTGCCCAAGGGGATCCTAGAGGACCTGTGTGATCATCCTATGGAATGACACCTAAGCTCAAAGGGATCATAAGATTATTCATGCTAGAAACTTCCGTGTGCAGCCACAAGCTATTATGGGCTCCAGCATAGTTGAGTATGTTTCATGACTTCATTTAGTGGTGGGCTAGAAGATGTAGGGGAAAGTAGGTGTAACTGTCCATCCAGAGTAAAGAGTAAATGCTTCTGAAAGACTGTGTCTCGGTCATACGTTTCTCAAACACCATGTAGTGCGAGAAATCCAACGGAGGAGATAGAGTCTTGTGGGGAAAAGTGTGCAAACTCTGCAGAGTGTACACACTAATCATGGTTAGTCGTGTCCCGGGTTATGGACAATCTTGAGTATCTGGTTCTTGAATTATCATGTTGATCTCATCACTTTATTTAATTAACTGGTTGGGTTAATGGTTATTATAATTGGGATTGAGTTGGAGGAACCTTCTCAATAATTTCAACAAACTATGTAGTTAAATAAAAAAATTATTCCTTTGTTGTAGGGAAAAATTGGCTTTATGCAAAAATAAACATAGAGCTTTCCACCAGCCAAATATGCATGTAGTGATAGCCTTTATTTTCATCATTCCTATGGTGTGAATTTGCCAGTACATTCAATGTACTGACCCTTTGTGGCTGCAACGTCTCATGTTGCAGGATTATCTTACGACGAGTAAGTGATACGTTAGGGTTACGATTTCTACACTCAACTTTGTCGTTGGTGTTGATGGGAATCCACAACCTTGTTGTTACTTCCGCTATTTGGATTGAGGTAATAGTATTTACGTTACTTTATACATGTGATTTACCTCTGTTATAAATCCTCGAGTACTGTGTGTGTCAGCATACCGATCCAGGGATGACACTTAAGCACAGAGACTTGACCGTCTGAGGTCGGGTCAATACAAGATGGTATCAGAGCACATGTTGACTATAGGACGTGACCCCTAGAAACTGGCAAGCCCATAGGAAAAGATTTTTCTCTACAACTTCATTTTCAAAAAGATCTTTTACCTCTCTTCTATTTTGAGCTTATTCAAATATTCCCTTTTAGTGAGACTATACCCCTTTGCCCTTTTGACCACGCGAAGATTCAGCTGATGAGACCACTCCGAGAAGGACAAGATATCGGACAACTAAGATCATTTCGGAATGAAGAGGATTTCATCGTGCATTATAATGGAAACTACAATGGTTGGAGACTCTGAAGACTAGGAGAATTTGAAGGCTCTGAAGAATTTTTACATTGGTATGACATAGGAAGGCTACCCTTATGTAACTTGTCAGACTATGGAAGCTGTCAAAACCCGCGATCAAGGTGTATCTGAGAAAGATTGGAACATAGAGCATTATAACTCAAATATTTTGCCAAGAAACCCCTAAGGCAGGAGATATCAACTATGGAATGATAGCTCATGGAAATGACAAGAGCAGAAACACGGCTATCGATGATGTTATCGCCCTCTTATGCTATTGTCACCGTGCTGAGTTAAGCATGCATTTCGTCGGAAGGATTGGATGACAAAAGGGCTAATGGAGCATCTATCAGCAAAAGATGAAGTTTTAACCTTAGCTGGTGTATCACCGGGATCTGGAGTATTAAGTCAAGAATTTTAAGATGGAGCTCCAGGAAGTCGTATTAGACAACGAAGCATTTCGTGAAGAACTCATGACCCAGAAGCTGAAAGTAGCCAAGCTGAAGGAGCAAAACCTCGAGATACCAGAGATTCATCAGGAACTGAAGGACAGTAGGACCATGGTTCATGACAAGGAAGTTGAAACCCAGAGCTTTGGAATGCAACTCCAGAAATATTAAAGGACGTCACGAGAAACTTCGCGTCAACAGAGTTGATCTAGCAAAAGAACTTGAAAAGGACAAGCACGATCGGAAGTAGCCATCAGAGACATGAATAAGACTTGAAGAGTTTGGTGACTTTGAAGAATTTTTTACCTTTAGAAGACCAAACCCCTGTTATACACTTACGTTAGATGCGACGGTTGTGAGCTGTCATTTTGTTTGATATTTTTTCCCGACAGCCACAAAAATAAAATTTGTCTTTTCAAAACTATTGTTTGTATTGTGTGCATCCCTCTCCATCTCTCTCATCTCACCCCAAAACCCATGGACCCAGTAGAGGATGAATGGAGATGAACTCATATTTTTTGGATCGATGACTCAATTGGAGACAGACCGATGGATTTAGAACAAGGAAGATCATATGAAGAATAACACTATAGCCGGAAAGGATATGGCCCAGCATGCTCTTCAGTGCTTTGAAAGAGGTGCTGCTACTTGGTGGAGGATGTACCAAACCATCAATGGATGGCAAGGAGTAACCACTTGGAAAGAATTTAAGTTGACTTTGCCAAAGTCTCGGTTTGTGTCCCAGAAATTGAAGCCTGATGTAAGTGATATGTAGAAACCTTGTGCATGCAAGCTCTATGGAGAAATAGGACACAACCATAGAGAACACAAGGGATGAATGCCCTAATTGTGAAGGAAGTCACCCAGCTGAGGAATGCCCAACTAGGCAGGTAACTTGTTTCTTGTGTGAAGGGATGATGACCCACAAGTATAGGGGATCTATCGTAGTCCTTTCGATAAGTAAGAGTGTCGAACCCAACGAGGAGTAGAAGGAAATGATAAGCGGTTTTCAGCAAGGTATTCTCTGCAAGTACTGAAATAAGTGGTAACAGATAGTTTTGCGATAGGATGAATTATAACGAGCAACGAGTAACAAAAGTAAATAAAGTGCAGCAAGGTGGCCCAATCCTTTTGTAGCAAAGGACAAGCCGGAACAACCTCTTATAATAGGAAAAGCGCTCCCGGGGACACATGGGAATATCGTCAAGCTAGTTTTCATCATGTTCATATGATTCGCGTTCGATAGTTTGATAATTTGATATGTGGGTGGACCGGTGCTTGGGCGCTGTTCTTACTTGAACAAGCATCCCACTTATGATTAACCTCTATTGCAAGCATCCGCAACTACAACAAAAGTATTAAGGTAAACCTAACCATAGCATGAAACATATGGATCCAAATCAGCCCCTTACGAAGCAACGCATAAACTAGGGTTTAAGCTTCTGTCACTCTAGAAACCCATCATCTACTTATTAATTCCCAATGACTTCCTCTAGGCCCAAATAATGGTGAAGTGTTATGTAGTCGACGTTCACATAAAACCACTAGAGGCTAGACAACATACATCTTATCAAAATATCAAACGAATACCAAATTCACATGACTACTCATAGCAAGACTTCTACCTTGTCCTCACGAACGAACGTAATTACTCACAAAGCATATTCATGTTCATAATCAGAGGGGTAATAATATGCATACATGATCTGAACATATGATCTTCCACCAATTAAACCAACTAGCATCAACTACAAGGAGTAATTAACACTACTAGCAACCTACTAGCACCAATCCCGGACTTGAAGACAAGAATCGGATACAAGAGATGAACTAGGGTTTGGAGATGAGATGGTGCTGTGAAGATGTTGATGGAGATTGCCCTCTCCCGATGAGAGGAGCGTTGGTGATGACGATGGTGATGATTTCCCCCTCCCGGAGGGAAGTTTCCCCGGCAGAACAGCTCTGCCGGAGCTCTAGATTGGATCCGCCAAGGTTCCGCCTCGTGGCGGCGGAGTCTCGTCCCGAAAAGTTCCTTCCTATTTTTTTCTCATCGAAACACTTCATATATGAGAAGATGGGCGTCGGAGAGTCACCAGGGGGCCCACGAGGTAGGGGGCGCCCGGGGGGGGGCGCCCCCACCCTCGTGAGCAGGGTGTGGGCCCCCTGGCCTTCATCTTTGGCAGTGGATTTTTCTTTATTTATTTTAAGATGTTCCGTGAGTTTCAGGACTTTTGGAGTTGCGCAGAATAGGTCTCTAATATTTGCTCCTTTTCCACCAGAATTCCAGCTGCCGGCATTCTCCCTCCTTATGTAAACCTTGTAAAATAAGAGAGAATAGCCATAAGTATTGTGACATAAAGTGAAATAACAGCCCATAATGCAATAAATATCGATATAAAAGCATGATGCAAAATGGACGTATCAACTCCCCCAAGCTTAGATCTCGCTTGTCCTCAAGCGAAAAGCCGATAAATAAATATGTCCTCATGTTTAGAGGTAGAGGCGTCGATAAAAATAAAATACGGACATGAAGGCATCATGATTATTCTCATAACAGCAACATATATAGATTTTGTCATATGATTACTTATGTTCAAGTGATGATCTATTCACAATGCAAAAGTATAAATCATAAACCTTATTGGGCTCCAACAAACTATAATCTCAGTCATTGAAGCAATTGCAATTTATCATAACATCGGAAAGAGTCTATGTCAGAGCTAAAAAGCAAGTCCACATACTCAACTATCATTTAGTCCTCCATAATTGCTAACACTCACGCAATACTTGTGGTTACGTTTTAATCGGACACAGAGAAAGATAGGGGCTTATAGTTTTGCCCCACAACCTTTTACCTCAAGGGTAATGTCAACAATAATAATGTTCATGCTCCCCTACATCCAATTAGATATATATATATCATGTTCTTTCCAACATGCTGGCTTGCCAAAGGATAAAATGAAAAAAGGTGAAGATCACCCTGACTCTTGCATAAGGTAGAAGATAATAATAAAGGATAGGCCCTTCGCAGAGGGAAGCAGAGGTTGCCATGCGCTTTTATGGTTGGATATAAAATCTCAATGCGAAAGAACGTCACTTTATATTGCCCCTTGTGATATGAACCTTTATTATGCAGTCCGTCGCTTTTATTACTTCCACATCACAAGATCGTATAAAGCTTATTTCTCCCACACCAATCAATCATACATATTTAGAGCAATTTTTATTGCTTTGCACCGATGACAACTTACTTGAAGGATCTTACTCAATCCATAGGTAGATATGGTGGACTCTCATGGCAAAACTGGTTTAGGGATTTGGAAGCACAAGTAGTATTTCTACTTAGTGCTGAGAATTTGGCTAGCATGAGGGGGAAAGGCAAGCTCAACAAGTTAGAGGATCCATGACAACATACTTTATCTCAGATATAAGAAACATAACTCATTACGTTGTCTTCCTTGTCCAACATCAACTCTTTAGCATGTCATATTTTAATGAGTGCTCCCAATCATAAAAGATGTCAATGATAATATATCTATATGTGAAAACCTCTCTTTCCTTATTACTTCCTATTAATTGCAACAATGACCAAAGCTATGTCTGCCAACTCCCAACAACTTTTAATCATCATACTCTTTCTATGTGAAGTCATTACTCTCAATAAGATCAATATGAACTTTTTGTTTCTTTTTATTCTTTTTCTATTTTCTTTTATTCACCCAAGATCATGGCAAAATAATCAAGCCCTTGACTCAACACTAATCTTTATTATATATAGCTCACGGACTCGATTACATAGAGAGATCATAAAGCAAAACTCAAAACTAGATCATGCCATAAACTTTATTCTACTAGATCAAGATACTACTAATAGGATCGAACTAAGAAAAACGGTAAAGATAGGAGTTGTGATTGTGATACGATACCGGGGCACCTCCCCCAAGCTTGGCAGTTGCCAAGGGGAGTGCCCATACCCATGTGATTATATCCTCCTTTGTGGTGAAGAAGGTGGAGGTGTTGTTGATGATGCGGGCTTGTCATCCATCTTCCAAGGCATAGGTTCACCATCATAGAAGGATGATCGAGTCTCCGGAATCCTCGAATCTGCAGCCAAACTCATTCTTTTGAATCTATATTCATACTCACAGTTTTGGTTTTGCAGGTCATAGATTTGGGCTTGGAGGTGCTCGATCTTCTCATATAGCTTGAAGATGGCCTCCTCGGTGTTCTTGGCATCCGGCTTGTAGTTGTTAGTGAACTCCGCGAGCATCGTGTGGCTAGCGTTGATTCCACGCTCCACCATCCCCTGGCACTTGAAATTTGTTGCTCCATTGCTTCGAGCCTCGTCTCCACGCTTCCGGTTCCCTTTGGTCCCTCAACATCGCGGATGTGCAACAACCCATCACGCATCTCATGGTTTGAGGGTGTCGTAGCACCTCCGCGAGGTAAGGGTTGATGACCTTCTCGAACAACTTGTCCTTCAAAGCACTTGGGGACGTCATGATAATCTAGATCTGTCAGAAAAATAGCTCGAAACAAAGACAGGAGATTTTTGCGTGATACGGGAGTCAAAAACTTCGGGAGAATATATAATGAATTTTTTTACCGACCAAAATACGTAAGTATGCAAGAAAACGGAGTCTGAAGGCACACGAGGTGCTCACGAGGTAGGGGCGCCCAGGGGGCATAGGGGCGCCCTCGTGTCCTTCCCGGACTGCTACTTATTTTTCTATTTTTCTAAATATTCCAAAACGGAGAAATATTGCCTTAAAAATTGTTTTGGAGTCGGTTTACTTACCGTACCACATACCTATTCCTTTTCGGAGTCTGAAACGTTTCCCGGAAAGTGTCCCTTATGTATTCCGGGGTTACGGTTTCAATAATATTGGTTTCAACATTTATGGGATTACCTGAGATATAATGTTTGATTCTTTGACCGTTTACCACCTTCGGATTTGTGCCTTCGAAGTTGTTGATTTTTATGGCACCGGAACGATAGACCTCTTCGATAACATAGGGGCCTTCCCATTTAGAGAGAAGTTTTCCTGCAAAAAATCTTAAACGAGAGTTGTATAGCAATACATAATCACCTACATTAAACTCACGCTTTTGTATCCTTTTGTCATTGCCATCTTTTAACTTTTTCTTTAAACAACTTGGCATTTTCATAAGCTTGGGTTCTCCATTCATCAAGTGAGCTAATATCAAATAACCTCTTCTCACCGGGAAGTTTATAATCATAGTTAAGCTCTTTAATAGCCCAATATGCCTTATGTTCTAGTTCGAGAGGTAAGTGACATGCTTTTCCATAAACCATTTTATATGGAGACATACCCATGGGATTTTTATATGCAGTTCTATAAGCCCATAATGCATCATCAAGTTTCTTGGACCAATTCTTTCTAGACCTATTAACAGTATTTTACAAAATTAATTTGAGCTCTCTATTGCTCAACTCTACTTGACCACTAGACTGTGGGTGATAAGGGGATGCAATTCTATGATTAACATCATATTTAGCAAGCATTTTACGGAAAGCACCATGAATAAAGTGTGAACCACCATCAGTCATTAAATATCTAGGGACTCCAAACCTCAGGAAAATAACTTCCTTAAGCATTTTAATAGAAGTGTTATGATCAGCACTACTAGTTGGAATAGCTTCTACCCACTTAGTAACGTAATCAACATCAACTAGAATATGTGTGTATCCATTAGAGGCAGGAAAAGGTCCCATATAATCAAAGCCCCAAACATCAAACGGTTCAATAACAAGAGAATAATTCATAGGAATTTCTTAACGTCTACTAATATTACCAATTCTTTGACATTCATCACAAGACAAGACAAACTTACGGGCATCCTTGAAGAGAGTAGGCCAATAAAACCAGATTGCAATACCTTATGTGCAGTCCTATCTCCAGCGTGGTGTCCTCCATAAGACTCGGAGTGACACTTGCGTAGGATCTATTCATGTTCATGCTCAGGTACACAACGTCTAATAACACCATCTACTCCTTCTTTATAAAGATGTGGGTCATCCCAAAAGTAATGTCTTAAATCATAGAAGAACTTTTTCTTTTGTTGGTATGTGAAGCTAGGTGGTATAAATTTAGCAACAATATAATTAGCATAATCAGCATACCATGGAGTACTACGAGAAGTACTTATAACATTTAATTGTTCATCAGGAAAGCTATCATTAATAGGTAGTGGGTCATCAAGAATATTTTCTAACCTAGACAAGTTGTCTGCAACGGGGTTATCAGCTCCCTTTCTATCAACAATATGCAAATCAAATTCTTGTAGCAAGAGAACCCATCTAATAAGTCTAGGTTTAGCATCTTTCTTTTCCATAAGATATTTAATAGCAGCATGATCTGTTTGAATAGTTACTTTAGAATCAACAATATAAGATCTGAATTTATCACAAGCAAATACAACTGCTAAAAGCTCTTTTTCAGTAGTAGCATAATTTCTTTGAGCATTGTCTAGAGTCTTACTAGCATAATGAATAACATTTAATTTCTTATCAACTCTTTAACCTAGAACAGCACCTACAGCATAATCACTAGCATCACACATAATTTCAAAGGGTAAATTCCAATCAGGTGGCTGAACAACAGGTGCAGTGACTAAAGCTTTCTTAAGTATTTGAAATGCTTCTACACAATCATCATCAAAGACAAATGGTATATCTTTTTGCAATAAATTAGTCAGAGGCCGAGAAATTTTTGAGAAGTCCTTAATGAACCTCCTGTAAAATCCGGCGTGACCAAGGAAACTTCTTATACCTTTGATGTCCTTGGGACATGGCATCTTTTCAATAGCATCAACCTTGGCTTTATCAACTTCAATACCTCTTTCAGAAACTTTGTGCCCCAATACAATACCTTCATTAACCATAAAGTGGCACTTTTCCCAATTCAAGACAAGATTAGTTTCTTCACATCTCTGCAAAACGCGATCAAGATTGCTCAAGCAATCATCAAAAGAGGAACCATAGACGGAAAAGTCGTCCATGAAAACCTCACAAATCTTTTCACAAAAGTCAGAGAATATAGCCATCATGCATCTTTGAAAGGCAGCAGGTGCAATACATAAACCAAAAGGCATACGTCTATAAGCAAAAGTACCAAAAGGGCATGTAAAAGTAGTCTTTGATTGATCTCTAGCCGACACAGGTATTTGAGAGAAACCAGAATAACCATCTAGGAAGCAATAGTGTGTATGTTTGCATAATATTTCTAGCATTTGATCAATAAAAGGTAAGGGGTAATGATCTTTCTTAGTAGCTTTATTTAATTTGCGGAAATCAATTACCATCCTATAACCTGTGATAATTCTTTGTGGAATCAATTCATCTTTATCCTTAGGAACAACAGTAATACCTCCCTTCTTAGGGACACAATGGACATGACTTACCCACTCACTATCAGCAACGTGATAAATTATACCTGCCTCCAGAAGCTTGAGTATTTCTTTTCTTACCACTTCTTTCATTTAGGATTCAGACGTCGTTGAGGATCACGAACTGGTTTGGCATCTGCTTCCAAATTTATTTTATGTTGACATAGAGTGGGACTAATGCCCTTAAGATCATCAAGAGTATATACAATAGCAGCACGATGCTTCTTCGGAGTTTTCAATAATCTTTCTTCTTCATGCTCTAAAAGGTTAGCACTAATAATAATAGGATATATCTTCTTTTCATCAAGATAAGCATATTTAAGATTATCAGGCAAAGGTTTAAGCTCGAACACGGGATCACCCTTGGGTGGAGGAGGATCCCCTAAAATTTCAACAGGCAAATTGTGATGCAGAATAGGTTCCTGTTTAAAGAATACTTTATCTATTTCCCTTCTTTCATTCACGAACATATCATTTTCATGGTCTAGCAAATAGTGTTCTAAAGGATCACTAGGAGGTACGGCAATAGAAGCAAGACCAATAATTTCATCCTTACTAGGTAATTCTTCCTCACGATGTTGTTTACTAAATTTAGAGAAATTAAACTCATGAGCCATATCATCCAAGCCAACAGTAACAACATTCTTTGTGCAATATATGGTAGCATTGACAGTATTTAAGAAGGGTCTACCAAATATAATGGGACAAAAGCTATCTTGCGGAGAAGTAAGAACAAGAAAATCAGCAGGATATTTAGTTTTCCCACACAAGACTTCAACATCTCTAACAATTCCAATTGGTGAAATAGTTTCTCTATTAGCAAGTTTAATAGTAACATCAATATCTTCTAACTCAACAGGTGCAATTTCATTCTTAATTTCTTCGTATAAAGTATGTGGTATAACACTAGCACTTGCACCCGTATCACATAAGCCATGATAACAATGATCTCCTATTTTAACAGAAATAACAGGCACGCCTACCACAGGTCTATGTTTATCTTTAGCACAAGGTTTAGTAATTCTAGCAGTTTCACCTTCGAACTGAATAACATGCCCATCAATATTATCAGACAAGAGATATTTAATAATAGCAATATTAGGTTCTACTTTAACTTGCTCAAGAGGTGTATAAGTTCTAATATTGCTTTTACGAACAATAGTTGAAGCTTTGGCATGATCCTTTATTCTAACAGGGAAAGGTGGTTTCTCAATATAAGAAGTAGGAACAATAGGATCATTATAAGTGACAGTCTTTTCTTCAACTTTAATAGGTGCAACTACTTTTACTTCTATGGGAGGATGATATTTAAACCACTTCTCCTTAGGGAGATCAACATAACTAGCAAAATATTCACAGAAAGAAGCTACTATCTCAGAGTCAAGTCCATATTTAGTGCTAAACTTACGGAAAATATCGGTATCCATAAAAGATTTAACACAATCAAACTGAGGTGTCATACCTGACTCCTTACCTTCGTCGAGGTCCCAATCTTCAGAGTTGCGTTTAATTCTATCTAATAAATTACATCTGAATTCAATAGTCTTCATCATAAAAGAGCCAGCACAAGAAGTATCGAGCATGGTGCGATTGTTATCAAAAAGCTGAGCATAAAAACTTTGCATAATTATTTCTCTCGGGAGCTCATGATTGGGGCATGAATATAACATTGATTTAAGCCTCCCCCAAGCTTGAGCGATGCTTTCTCCTTCGCGAGGCCAGAAATTATATATATAATTGCGATCACGATGAACAAGATGCATAGGGTAATACTTTCGATGAAATTCCAGCTTCAATCTTTTATAGTCCCATGATCTCATATCATCACATAGCCTATACCATATCAATGCATCTCCCTT
This sequence comes from Triticum urartu, assembly GCF_003073215.2. Taxonomy (NCBI): domain Eukaryota; kingdom Viridiplantae; phylum Streptophyta; class Magnoliopsida; order Poales; family Poaceae; genus Triticum; species Triticum urartu. The sequence goes on along the minus strand of NC_053028.1, from coordinate 662,514,110 downwards.
CAAAGATAAAGGGAAGACCTTCTTCTTAGCAACATCATCGGGTATACCTGCAAGCTTAAATAATCCACAAACTTCATCCACATATATCAAGTGCTCATCAGGATGCTTTGTTCCATCTCCTGTAAAAGGGTTATCTAGCAGTTTTTCCATCATACCCGAAGGAAATTTAAAAGGAGTTTCATTTTCAATAGGTTCAGTAGGTTGAGGAGCAACTCTTTTCTCTACTGGACGGGGTGAAGATACCCCGAACAAGCCCCTTAGAGAATTACTTCCCATAGTAACAAGTGACAGTAAATTTCAGCAAACTATATAAATTTTTCCTTACCAAATTCCACCTACCAAAGGCGCTACACTCCCCGGCAACGGCGCTAGAAAAGAGTCTTGATGACCCACAAGTATAGGGGATCTATCGTAGTCCTTTCGATAAGTAAGAGTGTCGAACCCAATGAGGAGCAGAAGGAAATGATAAGCGGTTTTCAGCAAGGTATTCTCTGCAAGTACTGAAATAAGTGGTAACAGATAGTTTTGTGATAAGATAGGTTGTAACGAGCAACAAGTAACAAAAGTAAATAAAGTGCAACAAGGTAGCCCAATCCTTTTGTAGCAAAGGACAAGCCGGAACAAACTCTTATAATAGGAAAAGCGCTCCCGAGGACACATGGGAATATCGTCAAGCTAGTTTTCATCACGTTCATATGATTCGCGTTAGATACTTTGATAATTTGATATGTGGGTGGACCGGTGCTTGGGTGATGTTCTTACTTGAACAAACATCCCACTTATGATTAACCTCTATTGCAAGCATCCGCAACTACAACAAAAGTATTAAGGTAAACCTAACCATAGCATGAAACATATGGATCCAAATCAGCCCCTTACGAAGCATCACATAAACTAGGGTTTAAGCTTCTGTCACTCTAGCAACCCATCATCTACTTATTACTTCCCAATGCCTTCCTCTAGGCCCAAATAATGGTGAAGTGTTATGTAGTCGACGTTCACATAACACCACTAGAGGCTAGACAACATACATCTTATCAAAATATCAAACGAATACCAAATTCACATGACTACTCATAGCAAGACTTCTCCCTTGTCCTCAGGAACGAACATAATTACTCACAAAGCATATTCATGTTCATAATCAGAGGGGTAATAATATGCATATAGGATCTGAACATATGATCTTCCACCAATTAAACCAACTAGCATCAACTACCAGGAGTAATCAACACTACTAGCAACCTACTAGCACCAATCCCGGACTTTGAGACAAGAATTGGATACAAAAGATGAACTCGGGTTTGGAGATGAGATGGTGCTGGTGAAGATGTTGATGGAGATTGCCCTCTCCCGATGAGAGAAGCGTTGGTGATGACGATGGTGATGATTTCCCCCTCCCGGAGGGAAGTTTCCCCGGCAGAACAGCTAGTTGACTAGCTCGTTGATCAACAGATAGTCATGGTTTCCTGACTATGGACATTGGATGTCATTGATAACGAGATCACATCATTAGGAGAATGATGTGATGGACAAGACCCAATCCTAAACATAGCACAAGATCGTATAGTTCGTTTGCTAGAGTTTTTCCAATGTCAAGTATCTTTTCCTTAGACAGTGAGATCGTGTAACTCCTGGATACCGTAAGAGTGCTTTGGGTGTACCAAATGTCACAACGTAACTGGGTGACTATAAAGGTATACTACGGGTATCTCCGAAAGTGTCTGTTGGGTTGACACGGATCAAGACTGGGATTTGTCACTCCGTATGACGGAGAGGTATCTCTGGGCCCACTTGGCAATGCATCATCACAATGAGCTCAAAGTGACCAAGTGTCTGGTCACGGGATCATGCATTACGGTACGAGTAAAGTGACTTGCCGGTAACGAGATTGAACGAGGTATTGGGATACCGACGATCGAATCTCGGGCAAGTAACGTACCGATTGACAAAGGGAATTGTATACGGGGTTGCTTGAATCCTCGACATCGTGGTTCATCCGATGAGATCATCGAGGAGCATGTGGGAGCCAACATGGGTATCCAGATCCCGCTGTTGGTTATTGACCGGAGAGCCATCTCGGTCATGTCTACATGTCTCCCGAACCCGTAGGGTCTACACACTTAAGGTTCGGTGACGCTAGGGTTGTAGAGATATAATATGCAGTAACCCAAAAGTTGTTCGGAGTCCTGGATGAGATCCCGAACGTCACGAGGAGTTCCGGAATGGTCCGGAGGTGAAGAATTATATATAGGAAGTGCAGTTTCGGCCATCGGGAGAGTTTCGGGGGTCACCGGTATTGTACCGGGACCACCGGAAGGGTCCCGAGGGTCCACCGGGTGGGGCCACCCATCCCGGAGGGCCCCATGGGCTAAGTGGGGAGGGGAACCAGCCCATAGTGGGCTGGTGCGCCCCCTTGGCCCACCCCATGCGCCTAGGGTTGGGAACCCTAGGGTGGGGGGGCGCCCCACCTGGCTTGGGGGGTACTCCACCCCTTGGCCGCCGCCCCCCCTAGGAGATCCCATCTCCTAGGGCTGGCGCACCCCCTAGGGGGCCTATATATAGGGGGAGGGAGGGGTAGCCGCACCCCTTGAGTCTTGGCGCCTCCCTCTCCTCTGCTACACCTCTCCCTCTCGCAGTAGAACGGCGAAGCCCTGCTGCGGTGACCCCTGCATCCACCACCACGCCGTCGTGCTGCTGGATCTTCATCAACCTCTCCTTCCCCTTGCTGGATCAAGAAGGAGGAGACGTCATGTTGACCGTACGTGTGTTGAACGCGGAGGTGCCGTCCGTTCGGCGCTAGGATCTCCGGTGATTTGGATCACGTCGAGTACGACTTCCTCATCCCCGTTCTTTGAACGCTTCCGCGCGTGATCTACAAAGGTATGTAGATGCAATCCGATCACTCGTTGCTAGATGAACTCATAGATGGATCTTGGTGAAACCGTAGGAAATTTTTTGTTTTCTGCAACGTTCCCCAACAGTGTGGACCCCCTGGCCTTCATCTTTGGCGTGGAATTTTCTTTATTTCTTTTAAGACGTTCCGTGGAGTTTCAGGACTTTTGGAGTTGCGCAGAATAGGTCTCTAATATTTTCTCCTTTTCCATACTAGAATTCCAGCTGCCGGCATTCTCCTTCCTTATGTAAACCTTGTAAAATAAGAGAGAATAGCCATAAGTATTATGACATAAAGTGAAATAACAGTCCATAATGCGATAAATATCGATATAAAAGCATGATGCAAAATGGACGTATCAATGCCAGACAAAGTTGTCCTCCTGCGCGAGTCCATCGCCGCACATCGGACGCCGAGTCTCCACTGCGCGTCGCCGCCGAGATCCACCGCCATCAGTGTGTAGGATGAAGCACTGCTCCACCAAAGATGTTGTCCACCGGCCCCTCAAGTCCCTATACACCTCCAAGAATGATGCCCCTAAGGGGGAGACAACACAAGAGTGACATCGTCATCTGATCTACTAATTTAGGGTTTCCCCGGAGGTAGCAGACAGTTGTTTGGAACTTCTCAACAGCGATGCCTTCAAGAAGGAAACGACATCGAAGAGTGCCGCCATCGTCAGCCTTGGCAGCTAGCCAAGAGCAGGTTTTCACCCATATCTATTCGAAGAACCTCCATCAAGCATCTTGTGCACGGATCGCCGCCTTATCTGACGGGGACTAGACGAAAAGGGACCATACGCCACCGCCTGACCGGCCACGGCACCACCACGGTGCCTAAGCAGACGCCATGGTCAGGCCCACCATGCTAGCCCGTCGCTGCAGAACCAAGCCGCCGGCCGGCCAAGCCCATTTGGGTCGGGCGAGATCCGTGAACTAGGCCGCCACCACAAGAGCGCCTCTGGCACGGGGTGGCCGGCCACCACTATTGCTACCGCTACTCACACCGCCAGGAACCTGCTGCTACTTGCCGCCGGATCACCGTCGTGATGTGTGTTACTGCCGCGCGAGGGAGAGTGCCCCGCCGCCGCCGTCATAGGCCATAGCACAGGCTTCGCCCGACGTGATCTCCGGCGGCGACTGATACGTCTCCAACGTATCTATAATTTTTGATTGTTCCATGCTATTATATTATATGTTTTGGATGTTTAATGGGCTTTAATATGCTTTTTTATATGATTGTTCCAAGGAATATCAAACAGAATCCAAACGGAACGAAACCTTCGCGAGGATCTTTCTTGGAACAAACGCAAACCAGGAGACTTGGAGTGGAAGTCCGGAACTCCGTGAGGCGTCCACGAGATAGGAGGACGCGCCCAGGGGGTAGGCGTGCCCCCACCCTCGTGGGCCCCACGGACTCCACCGACGTACTTCTTTCGCCTATATATACTCTTATACCCAAAAAACATCAGGGGGAGCCATGAAACCAGTTTTCCACCGCCGCAACCTTCTGTACCCGTGAGATCCCATCTGGGCCTTTTCCGGCGATCTGCCGGAGGGGGGTTCAATCACGGAGGGCTTCTACATCAACACCATAGCCTCTCTGATGATGTGTGAGTAGTTTGGTGTGCTCCAATCTCGATTTGCTGTTGTCCGGTACCCTACTCAGACCTGGTCGGAAGATCAAATGTGGGAAATCATGACTTGTTGTATCATCTTGCATAACATAATCATCAAGAGCGAGCAGGAAGAGCCAATGCTTGACACTGAACCATACTACAGGCAGGGTCCTCTAGCCGAAGTTGATCACCAGCTACCGGAAATCTGGACTGCCTACCTCACTATGCGTCAGGAGATCCGAGACCCACAGGTGCATCATCAACGGCCTATGGAGGATCCAAGACCTGGATCTGGTGAAGCACCTATGGAGAATCAAGGGCGACGCCGGGCTCGACGTGTGATGAAATATGAGTTTTTATTTGTTGAACTATATAATTTGTATTGAACTATTTGTTGTTGCACTATTTGATTTTCTGTGATGAACTATGTGATAAAAATATTATTTATGTTGAGAATTCAACGCCGAACCACGCCGAATATGAACCGTTTCTCACCGATATTGGACCATTTTTCTATTTATCTGGGCCGAAAAGCGGCCACGAATGGCCCGATATCGGCGCCTGGGGCCGACCTGGGGACAACGGCTGGATGCCCAACCGCCCCCAACGCTGATTTAGCCGCCGGCTCGCTCCCAGACGACGATTTTTGTGTCTTCTGAAGGGGCCAACGGGTGGAGATGCTGTAGTCATGTGAAGCTGGAACATGCGTCGCTCTTCCTCAGCTGAGATGCAGAGGATGGAAAACCATCTCACCCAAAATTCCCGCCACGAAGAGAGTTTGATCTCCCCGCCCAAGTTTTGGCCACGTCATCGATCCGCGCCGAAGCTCATCAGGGCCGTCCATCAGAAACAGCAGCGAGCGGCTGATATCCGTCGATAGACCACCCGACGTCACCGATCCGGGGCACCAACCCCTCCTCCAATCAGAGTCCACCTCCTCCTCTCCATAAATAAAGCCGCCGCGCCCTCCCCATCCCATCACCAACCAGCAATCCAATTCCCCACCACCAGTCCCCTCGCACCCTCCGGCGAACCACCGCACCTCTCCCCGGCGAAGCAACAGCGTCCGATGGCCCCCAAGGCGGAGAAGAAGCCGGCTGCCGCCGAGAAGACCCCGGCGGCGGAGAAGACCACGGCGGGGAAGAAGCCCAAGGCCGAGAAGCGGCCGCCCAAGTCCAAGGAGGGCGGCGCCGACAAGAAGAAGAAGAAGGCCAAGAAGAGCGTGGAGACGTACAAGATCTACATCTTCAAGGTGCTGAAGCAGGTGCACCCGGACATCGGCATCTCCTCCAAGGCCATGTCCATCATGAACTCCTTCATCAACGACATCTTCGAGAAGCTGGCCGGCGAGTCCGCCAAGCTCGCCCGCTACAACAAGAAGCCCACCATCACGTCCCGGGAGATCCAGACCTCCGTCCGCCTCGTCCTCCCCGGGGAGCTCGCCAAGCACGCCGTCTCCGAGGGCACCAAGGCCGTCACCAAGTTCACCTCCTCTTAGATACGCCGTTCCCTGTCTTCTTGGTCGGTCGATGCTTCCCTCTGTAATGGTTAGCTGTTCGGGCTATGTCCCTGTGTAACTTGTGCTGGTGTTGTGGCATCACACTGTTTCAGTATCTCGTGAAATAGTAACGATGGTTATTTATTCTGTCTATCATTTTCAGTTCTTACCGTGATATCCCTTTTCTTGAGTAGTTCTTGCTATGATCCTGTTCCTGAGTCCATCTTGATTTGGCTTGTTATGCAACCTTTGTTCTGAATTATGAATATGGTCATCTGCAAATGTCTGCAGAGAACGGCAGTGAACTTGCAGAGATGTTTCTCTGTTCTATTTCTTGGTTGTCTGCAGAGAACGACACTGAACTTGCAGAGATGTTTCTCTGAACCTTGGGGATTCAGTTTATTGGTTGCACTGAAAATTGCTGGCAAACTATGGCTAACAGTAAGATAAAATCGTTGGCACACGACAAGACCTTTCGGTTTGGACCCTGGGCCGAATTCGATGGTTTGGGTTTTGCAAAAGGACACCAACCATTCGGCCAGACGCAATTTGTAGGTGACCAGTTTCCTGTATGAGGAATGGAGCGCAGGGCAGAAGGTTGTGGGTTACAAAACAGAAATAAACCAAGGAGGAAAATAATTATATTTCTTGAAATAATGTACATTTTTCAAGTACGGGTCTACAAAAGAAATTGTCAAAACCTGCAAGTGTGAGTTTATTCCTTTTTTTTTCGAGTTAACTATGAGTTGATTCAACTTTGAATATTCCTTGCGAGTTGCATTGGTTGTAAAAATTATAAATTTGCAAGCCAGAGTTTAGGCCACAAAATGCTTGCAAAAAAGCATTCAGTTACATATAGGACGCGTCCCTCTTTGTTTTGGTATCCAGAAGACCAGAACATACAGATTTTACTTCCAACACGGTCCAACCTCATGCTAAGAGTGCATCCAGAATCACTACGCAATTGAGGCATTCCATAGGAATTCAAGAAGCTCGTTCATTTGTTCAAAGAGGGCTACATAGGAAATTTTCCTGTAGGGTTTTAGTCCTTCCGGCATTCCCCCAAAATCCATCACCAGAGATGATCATGGTATTGCAATAGCAGTTTTACATCCATTTCCTGCACATTCCCCATCTCTGCATTTCCCCTGCTTTCTGCGTCAAATTTCTGTTCACTAAATACCCGGTATTCTGTCTAAGACATTCCATTTGGAAAGCATGATGTTTTCCTTGAATGAATGTGACCACCACCTACTCATCATTTACATAGTTACATGATACACTAGTAAGGATCAATAGCTATACTTCTCCCAGAAATCTGTGACATATGATGTGCTCTGCATTATGCCAAAAGAAGTTCCATCCCAAAAATTTCCGAGCGGCGACTTTGCCCATGAGATTTGTGAATCATCGAACTGCTTGTTACTCTGATTCCTCACGAGAAGCATTCACAATGCTAGTTATGTCCTGGACAACTGCAGACACCGGTGGCCTGAATTCTGGCTCCCTCTGCATCATGAAAGTTTCTTATCAGATATGTTTTATGCCTTTGATTCATAAGGTTCTTGTGCAAAAAGTGGCAAGCATCACCTATAGTATGCTTAGGAAATTGCGTCCTGGCAGTATTAGAACAAAAATGAATTACCTGGATACAGCGGCTGATTATGTCAGCAAACCGCGACAATACTTTCTCGGAGCACTGCCCTCGAATAGAAGGGTCCACCATCTTGGAAAGGGATTCAATGTCATGGAGCTGACAACCGGCCCATCTAACAAGATGCTGTTCATGGCGTGGGCGTGAACTGTATAATTTTTCGGTTTTCACAACAGACATGCAGGTGAGTCAGAGAGTTGTTTTCTTATGCCAAGCATGAGAGTTCAAATCTGAAACAAACAAGGTAAGTTCGTTGTGAAGCCAAGCATGAGAGTTCAAATCTCTTACCTATCGTATGGTTTACGCCCGGTAAGAAGTTCTAGCATCACTACTCCAAAACTGTAAACATCGCCTCGTTCTGAAATGATCCCAGATTCCTGGAATTCAGGCGCATCATAGTTCAGTAATGTGCGCAACCGACCTGACAGCTGCAACAAAAAGAAACATCCGTGAGCACATAACAAGATGAGTCTGTCAATGCATGGGCGAATTAAATAGGCTAAGGCAAAGGCTAAGTATACTCATTTGTGGTCAAAATAGGATATAAAGCATCAACAGCTACTGAAGTCAGTAACTAATTAAATCCTTCTAGCGAACGGTCCATAAAGCTTTTCTAACAAGTTAAATCTACTCATTTAACATGTTGATACTCTAGTGGAATACCCCGGTAAAGAAACAGTAGGCCCTGTTTGGATTGGATGTAAATTTTGTGTGATGCCCGGTATTCAGTTCAAACTTCAGCTAAATACCGGGGAGCTCACTAATTTCACACTCAATCCAAGCGGGGCCTTAACAGGAAAGACAATCTGTTATCCCCATTACCAGATTACTAATTTTAAGACTTCGAAGGGCGAAGGCATACACCAGAAACCTTTCATTTTCAGTACAGTGCACTGATTTACTGATACTAAAAGACTATTAACAAATTATCACAGTCTATTAGAAAGCTAAGGGAAGACAGAAATGCCGTATCATGCAATACACAACCACATTAGCAAAGCTGATTATCAACATCTGACGTTGATACAGATTTTCTTAGAATGAACTAGTGCATGTTGGTACATCACTATTAACAGATATGCTTCACATGCTATACTAACTTTGGGCTGTATCACAGTTTTGAGACATAGCACCATCAGCCCTTAAAAGTAAGAGGGACCTGAACTTGCCCCATTTTTATGTACTTAGAACATGCAATATCTATAACACATATTACAGCTTACCTGAGTGACAGAACTTGAGGGCATCAGCTCTGCTAGTCCACATTCAGCAACACACACTGACAACTTATCATCTAGGAGAACATTAGCTGGTTCAAAATTCTGATGCACGATCGGGGGTTGGAAGCTTTCATGAAGATACCTGCAGGGAAAGAGTAATTCAGAGTATAAATCTCCACACATGTTAAGAGAGGCAGATATGGACTGCATAAAAGATAAAACTATAATTTGGCTTACTCTAAGGCTTTGCCGGAGCTAAGAGCAACCTGGAGACGAGCATTCCATGATAGTTCAATGTCGATTTCCTCTCTATCATGAAGTGCATCATCTAGTGTTTTTCTGCTGAAGTGATTGTATACAAGTAATCGCTGTCCATATTCAGCACAGTATCCAACTAACTCAAGGGTGTTGGGATGCTTGATCTCTGAGATAAGCGCAACCAGTTCTAGAAAGTCATCCACTGACACTCTTCCATTAGGATTGTCGATCTTCATAACTTCCAATAACTACAAAGAATAAAATAAATCAAGCATAATGTTTAAACTGCACGACAAATAGTGAGTTGCATTGTTACAAGTAGTACTTCATACCTTGCCTTCAGGAAGCTCAGCTAGGAATACCTTTCCTAATCTACTCTCTCTTATCACATTCTGCTCTCTGAAATTGCTTGTATATTGCTGAAGAGATGCAACAGAGTAGGGTGTGGCAGATGTCGGGGTACTTGTCCTTGGTGGAGGGCTATGCCTCCTTTCTGGAGCAACAATGGGCTTAGGCTGTACAACAACTTTTTCAGTAGGGGGTGGTGGAGGGGGAGGGGGTGCAACTGCAAAAAGTTCCGAGTCTGTCCGATCCAAATTAATTATGTGCTCCTTTCGGTTTTCAGCAGGTTTCTTTGGGAGAGCTGCAAGCATTTGCACAGAACTTAGACATTTTAACTTGGTGAACAACATGTCAAAATTAGACTGTCCTTGTTTCAAGGGCTTCATACCTGCTGCTGCCAAACTTGACTCACGGCTCCTCTTTTCAAGGGTCTCACCTGGACCTATCAAATAAAATATCTTCAATTAATACAGAAAAATAAATCCAGAACACCCTGTTCTACCGGTATATGCACAGAAGTTAACCTTTTTTAGTATCATCCCTTTTTTGCACTGAAGCCGGCATAATTTGGGGCTCAACCCTATGATGGACCCTTCCCAGCTGACTTCTGTTATAATCATATCTTGACCGTCTCTCTTGGTACTTGGTCAAACAAAAGATTACCAGCAGGACTATAGATATGAAAAGCACTACTACAAGAATAACAAATCCGGCAATCTTGAGCTTTTTTGACGAATTATGTTTCTGAGATGATGAGGTGCTATCTCGAGTAGTTGATCCATCAGAAGAGTTTGAGGGAGGAGGGGATTTTGAAGGGGGCGATGGAGGTGAGGGTGCTTTTGTTGGACTTAGATCTGTAGGCGTTGTTGTTGGAGTTGGGGCTTGTTTTGGTCCTGCTGGTGTTGGAGTTGGTGCTGGTCCTATTGATGAAGGCGGCGACGCTGAAGGCGGTGATGCTGACGGGGCTATAGTCGTATTAAATGGATTACCATCCTTTCTGCACTGGAATTATGTCAGTCACTTAACAAGTCACACAAAATCAATGCAATTAAATATCTAGATCTTCAATAGATGAAATAATGTCAACATTAGACAATGTGATAGGCTGATAGCTATTGCAACTAGGCTGGCACTAAGAAATAGATGAATAAAAGAATGAAGAGGCTTTCTCACTTGAAGATCGGTATGTTCTCTAGTTTCGGAGGTACTGGTCCAGAAAACAAGTTGTTCTCTACATTCCTGATCAGAGTAAGGAAATTGATAAGTAACAAAGAGAACCATTTAATATCTGGAGTAACATCTTTACCACTAGAACAGCATATGGGTTAAACTTTATACTTTGGTAGTGCCATCTATAGCATTGTTCTTTTCTATCAATTAAAACAAAGAAAATATATAGCGTTTCCAAAGGAAAGTTTAGAAGCAAAGCAACTGCCTATTGGGAAATTAATTGCCGGTGCGGTGCCTATTTAACAAAAACTGCAGTAAAATGGAAAGATGCATTGGCTTCTCGAAAGAAGAAATCAGCTACAGTGGGAAACCATTGCCTCCAGAAATAAATGAAAGCCAGATGACAGAAGTGCTTCCTACTACCAGAAGGTATCATCAAGAGACATGAAATAGCGTTTTACTCTCTCTGTACCGTAATATATTATGGTACAGAGGGAGTAACACCTTAATATATTGTGCAAAACATTCAAAAGGCATAAGTTTTTGTGTGTCAGCCACCATGATCTTATAGACTTATCCTCTGAAGACAAATGTTGTGCAACTGATGGCTTGATGGTTTTGTAAGTAACTATCTAAGGCTCTGTGCGTCTGGTAGAACCAGGGGTCCTACCGGACCTGCTCCGGAGTTTGTAGGGGAAGGATGGAGTGGGACGGGGCGATGATCGGGCGCGCCGGCGGCTGGGCGCCGTCGCGTCGGAGGGAGATGGCGGCGGCGGCTAGGGTTAGAGGCGGCTAGGGTTCCGGCTCCTCTGGGAGCCGGGCAATAGGGATAATAATATTCTTATTGCTTGATTAGATTGATACATTTCCTCTCCTTATATAGAGAGGTTTACTTGACTCCTAAGCAAACGATCCTAATACGATAAGATAATTGGGCTAAGCCCCTAATAATGATTAAGATACTTGGGCCATAACCCACTGGGCTAAGCCCCTAATATGCTGGTCATAACACTTCTCCCCGCCTGCACAAACAGCTCGTCCTCGAGCTGTAAGGTGGGGAAGCGCTTGCTGAACTCCTCGAGGTGATCAACCAGCGTCAAACACCTTCGCGACAGCTGGGGCGGCAAGGTCGGCGGCGACAGCGTCCTCCGGAATGTAGTCTGCAACCTCCAGGTAGAAAAGTCGCGGGCAAACGTGGCCGGGCGTGTAGGGCTCGTCGCAGTTGAAGCACAACCCTTGGTGGCGACGCTCGAGTAGCTCGGCTGAGGTGAGCCAGCGGAATGGGCACGCTTCGGTCGCGGCGAGGGGTGCCGCGGAAGCCTGAGCAGGCCGACCCTGAGCGAGATCTGGCCAGGGTAGCGACCCAGTGGCCCGGGACGGTGACTCCTGCTGGACGGCCACCGCGCGGCGCTCGAACGCGCGGGCGTAGTACATGGCCGTCTGGAGATCCTGGGGTCCGCGAAGCTCCATGTCCACACGGATGTGATCCGGAAGTCCACCGACAAAGAGGTTGGCCCGCTGCTGTGCCGTCACGCCCGACGCGTGGCATTGCCAGGGCCTGGAAACGGTCGGTGAAGTCCTGAACCGTGGAGGTGAAGGGAAGGCGGCCTAGCTCAGCCAGGCGGCTCCCGCGGATTGGGGGCCCAAAACGAAGGAGGCAGAGCTCGCGGAAGCGCTCCCAAAGGGGCATGCTGCCCTCGTCCTGCTCGAGGGTGTAGTACCAGATCTGGGCGCGGAGGTGGTAGGATGCCATCCAAGTGCGCTCCGACGCGAGCGTGCGCTGGCCACGAAAAAACTGCTCACACTGGTCGAGCCAGTTAAGCGGGTCCTCCGTGCCGTCATAAGTGGCGAAGTTGATCTTGGCGAACCGTGGCGGCGTCTAGGTCGGCGCGCCATGGCCGACCAGCTCGGCGGTGCGGAGCAGTGACGATGACGGCGCCCGGTCAACGGTGGGGAGGCCGTCGTAGGCCCCCGCGGAGCCGAACGAGGCCCCAGACTGCAGCGTGGGTACCGGTGGGTCCCCGGCCTCTGTGTAAACTGGCGGTGGCGACGTCCCGGATAGCCAGGCCGGGATCGGGGACGGTGACGGCGGAAACCGGACTTGCTGGATCGGAAGGCCTCCCGGTGTGGACTGGCCCAGTCCGGAGCTGGGCGGCGGCGGTGGGAGCTGGACCGGCGCGGGCGGCGCGGTTGGCGCGGGCCAGTGCGGCCACTGCGGCGCTGGGGCGGGCGCGGGTGGCGCCGCGAGAATCGACGCGGGCCACTGTGGCCAGGACGACGCTTGGGCGGGCGGCGACTGGAGCGACAGATGGGCCCCGGCGATCGCCACGGGTACCGAGTACCAGGGCAGGTGCAGCAGCGGCGGGGGCCCGCCGGTGTAGCCCGCCTGGAACGGCAGCAGGGGCGTCCCGCTCGGGCCCGACGCGTTCTGGATCGGCCAGTGCGTCGCCGGGTGGCTGTAGGCGGGGGGCGCAGCCGGCGGGGTGGTGTGCGGGCCGGCCAAGTGCAGGGAGATGCCCTGGACGGCCGTCACGAGGTCCCGCAGGGTGCTGGTCATCTCCTCCGGCGTGAAGACGGAGGTTGTCGGCGGCGCGGAGGTGATTGGGGCCGGCGGCGTTGGGCACCCGGCAGTGGTCATCGGGGCGGTGGTGATGATGGGCAGCGGTAGCGTGGGTGTTGATGACGACATGATCGAACCCGAGTCTCTGGATACCAAATTGGTAGAACCAGGGGTCCTACCAGACCTGCTCCGGAGGTTGTAGGGGAAGGATGGAGTGGGACGGGGCGATGATCGGGCGCGCCGGCGGCTGGGCGCCGTCGCGTCGGAGGGAGATGGCGGCGGCGGCTAGGGTTAGAGGTGGCTAGGGTTCCGGCTCCTCTGGGAGCCGGGCAATAGGGATAATAATATTCTTATTGCTTGATTAGATTGATACATCTCCTCTCCTTATATAAAGAGGTTTACTTGACTCCTATCCTAAGCAAACGATCCTAATGCGATAAGATAATTGGGCTAAGCCCCTAATAATGATTAAGATACTTGGGCCATAACCCACTGGGCTAAGCCCCTAATATGCTGGTCATAACAGCGTCAATCAATGCAGAGGTCGGGGGCATGCCTCTTTTTCGAAGAAAAAGTAAGTAACTGACTAATAAGCACATAATAATATTAAATCAGCAAAAAACTTTACCGGAACAGGTAGAATTAAATCAGCAAAAAACTTTACGGGAACAGGTAGAATTAAATCAAATGCCTTCTATTCAATTTGCTAAGATAACTGAAAGAGGATGATATAAGGAAGAAGACATTGAGGGATTACAGGTCTTTGATGGGGAGATCCTGCAAGTTGTCAAGGGTCCCTGACAGTTGATTGTCTTGTATGCGCCTATCATATAACAGTTAACAAATAAGGAAACAGAAATGACCTGGGAAAATAGGAACATGAAAGGTAAGATGTAAACTCACAATGTAGTCAAAGATGACAGGTTTTTCATTGAAGGTGGTAACACACCAGTAAAGTTGTTCTCAGAAATATCCCTGTAACAAAGCTTGGATGCTATCAGCAAGCAATTAATACATCATCCTGATCAACACCTATAAAAGTGTAGGAAATAGGGATACATCTTACAGATTTATAAGTCCAGCAAGTGAATCGAAAGCATCTGGCAGTTCTCCATCTAGATGGTTGACGTTGAGTGACCTGGAAAAAATAAGGATATTAAGAAATGCGCTTGACAAAACAAACTAGCATGAGTATAGACTCGTTGAGAAAAAAAAAAGAAGAGGAGTCTTACATGGCTGATAAACCTGTAAGTTTGGACAACGAACTGGGAATACTTCCAGTGAGCTGATTAGCAGAGAGGAAACTGCAGCAACAGTGAGTAAAGATTGTACCATCAGATGGATTATATCTCAAAGACTAAAAGAGTTGCAGACGAGATCAAAACACGTACAGATTCTGCAGTGTGAGAGGTAGGTCTTCTGGTATAGTTCCACCAATATTATTGTTACTAAGATCTCTACGGGAGCAGGTAGAATTAAATCAGCAAAAAACTTTATTTGGATACAGAAAAAGTAAATTAAACCAGCGGAAGAAGCCGTAAAAAAATATCAGTGATTTTTTTTACTGTGGCGACAATGGCGAAACAGGATATATGTAATGATGAACTTCAGCAAAGAATAAATTTACTGCATTAGCGCCCTTACATGGTGGTGATTGAAGTGAAGTTCCCTAAGCTGCTCAGCTGCCCTCCCAGGTTTGCGACATTCATCTTTCTAGAAAATGGTAATCTCATAAATAGTCCAAAACAAACAAATCAACGAAAGTACGAAACAAAAGCGAGCCCAACGAAGAGCCTGACATACATTTTGGTAATGCCTGTGCCGGTGCAGGTAACTCCCTGCCAACCCTCGCCGCAGGGGTCTCCGCCGTTTGGAATCCACCCGGGAAGGCTCGGCGATCCGAGCGAAACGTACAGTCCATTCATAGCAATAACTACACACCACAAAAAGGATATAAAGAAGAAGCCATGAGCATGAGCATTATTAATAAGTGGAACCCATACAAATCCCCATGCTGCCAACTTTTGCATCACAGCACACATGAGCTGAAGGCAGCGAGCGATTTTTAAAAGAACAGGAATGCACTTGCAAAAGCCACACTGGGTTCCCCACCCACATTTGTACCACTAAACAGACTAATGAAAAAGCTTGTGAGAATCAACACGTGTTACTTGGATCACTTTTGATTCCTACAGTAATCTCACCCCAGCACCTCGTTTGTCTGCTATTTTGCAGATTCACCGATACGGCAATTAGCGCGATTAAGAGTGAAACACGCGTTGTGGTGCCACTTAAAAGAAAAATCCAATCTACCATTGCTTTCGCTGGCCGTTCATGCTATCAACTTCGACCGATCCGGCTCACGACCAACATATCTCTTTATCCCGTTGCTGTCGAGGACGATGGGAGGGACACAGTTGAGCAGAGGACACCACGCTACTACTGTAGGCCTCAGAAGTTGCTCTCGTTATCCCTGCCGACAGGGACGGCCCGGTTGCTGGAAAGCCAGCAAAAACATCAACCGATCCGAATTACACATGTCGTGGTCGATCGCCTCGCGCTCGCCAATTCTGCGTTGCCGCACCCGAGACACAAAAAATCTGGTGGCAATCTCATGAAGAACCGCGCTGCGGAATTCACCACCGGAGTTGAGCCCGTCGAACCCACAGACCTATCCGGAAAGCCGGAGGGTCCTTTGGGGCCCCCCGTCGGTGCGCTAGCTGTCACCACGTTCGTGCTCCCTCAAAGAAAAAAAAAAGTAACCACGTTCGTATCGTACGCGAGCGCCGCCCGCAGCCGACACAGTTTCACCGCGCACGGTCAAATTGCGGAGTAAAAACCCGCGGAACCGGCGTAGATTACGGGCTCGCGTGAGATGGAGCAAGCGGCGGCGGCGGACCGAAAATCAATGCCCTGCTTCCCACTTCCACCGGCGAGGAGCATCGGCCCAACCGTGTCGGTCGCTCGCCGCACGCAGGCACGCACGCACGCACCGGAACGGCTAACGAGAGAAGGGAAAGGGCGAGGGGGCGTACCGTCGGAGGCGTCGGTGACCGCGCGCGCGCCCCGCGGCGCCAATGCGGCGGCGGCGACCAGCAGCAGAACCAGCAGTACTCGGCCGCCCCCGCCGCATGCGCGCGCCGGAGCCCGCCTCGTCATCTCCGCCCGACAATTCACACCATCCGGCGCGCCGTCTTCCCCGCTCCCCGCCACACGCGCGCGCGGGGCTGGAGCACGATCGGAGTCGGATGGGAACCGCCGGGCCGGCGCAGATCCACCGGGGGGCACGACCGCGTAGGGAACACCGGAAGAGGGGTGGCGGAGAAGTGGACGCGGGCGAGGCGAGACCAGCAGCAAGTGGCAAGCGAGCAGGGAGAGCACAAGGGAGGGAGGGCGTGCAGAATAATGATGCGGCGACGGGTGGAAGACCGAAGACGCGAGGAGGAGGAGGAGGAAATGCGCGCTGGACTGGACCGGACGGACGGACGGGATGGCGCCGGGTGAGTTTTATGGTGGCGGGCGGGGCCAGGGCGAGTGACGTGGTGGAGCTACCCGGCCCGAGGCGGATCGGGCTGGCGGTCCACGGCGGCGGCGGCGGCACAGGGGATGCGCGCATGTGCGTGCGGTGCGAGCTCTGCCTGCCTAGCTGTCGTGCCTCTGTATTTTTACGGCGGTTTGTGGGCGCATAGCTGGTTTTGCCGGGCCGTTTCGGCCTCTGGACTTTGGACCCTTTCTGCCCTACCCTGCGCCATCTTCATCTGTCACCATTGTCTCAAAAAAAAAAATATCTTCATCTGTCACCACACGTAACACCGTAACTTTGTCTCAAAAAAAAAAAAACGTAACACCGTAACACGAACACAAGTTGTATTCCACTCCTGTCTTCCGCCGTGGGCACATTTTTTCTTCTTCTCGAGAAAGCCGTGACACTGACGAGATAGACACACGTCCGCTTCTCTGCCTCGTTTATTTACCATATCCCTGGAGCATGCACGAGAGGAATGAGTGTCGTGCACAGAGGGGATGGCTGCCTGCTCGCGTACCGCGCCACCCGTTGCTGCGCTCATAGGCCTCTCTCAAGATTTTCTGACAAGTTCCTTCAGGCAGGGTGCCTCCTGTCAATCAAATGGTGTGCACGCCAGCCCGTGGTCGCGGAATCTTCAGGCGTGCACGTACACGGCCACCACACGATGCGTCCGTCAATGGCGACGGCGAAGGCGACGTCGTCGTGAGAATCCATTTGCGTTCTTGTCTACCGCTTGGTTTGTAGTAGCAGTAGTAGTGCATCGGCGGCGATGGCAAGCCTTTTGACTAGCAAATGCAGTCACCCTAGCTGGTACTACTACGCAGCTCGCAGGAGTAGGTGTTGCTCTTGACCAGGTCAGGCACCACATTTGTGATGTGTGTGCATATAGTTGTTGCTCCAATTATGAACTGCTCGTTGACCGACCTTTGTTTTTGCATGCGTGGCTGTCGCTCGAATTTAGAATTACACGAGTTGACCGACTTTTGCATGTAGAGTACGTATGTTACTCTAGTTTCTCGTCTAGAGACGGGCAGTTTGCCAGATTTAAGTATGTGCACCTGTGTGTTTAGTTGACTATGGGACATTATTAGTAGTTCTTAGCTTTGAGAACTGGGGATGGATGAATCATGGGCCGACTTCAAATTTTTCTTTTTTGTGCGGATGCATGAAATATTCAAGTTGTGCCGCACCCGTCATGAAGATATATACTCCCTCCGTCTCAAATTTTGTCTTAGATTCTTCTAAATACAGATGTATCTAATACTAAAACATGACTTGATACATCCGTATTTAGACAAATCTAAGACAAGAATTTAGGAATAGAGGGAGTATGTGTGAACACTGATTCCTTCAACACGGAATTACCACGGACAACTTAGTTTACTCGAGCGAAGACAATGTTGCGATTGATTAACATTGACACAACACAATTTTTCTTCAACACTAGCATATTCGTATGGCAAGCGATGGTCGCGCGGTACATTTGGTCAGGGCGCGTTTTCAGCCATGTCCAGATAATCTTTTGAGAAAAATCGTGATCGGAAGCCATGCACGAGAGAAGCGTGCGTGTCGTGTCCAGGCACCCATGTTCTCGGAATTGCCACATGCTCGCGTATTGTTCTACTCATTGTTTGCCCACGTAACATTCTTCTCGTGATTTTGTGAAAAGGTTCGGCCCTTCAGCTGGGTGCCTCAATCAACAATGTATGTGTGTGTGCACGACAATCCATGCTCGTGGAATCTTTCATTTCATGGGTGCACGTACACGAGCACGACACGATGCGTCCCGTCAATGGCGACGGACGGCGTCGGCGCCCGTCAATGCATGCGCACGCGACGGCTACGTACAGTGAGACTTGTAGTCCCGTGGCCGGTTCGTGCTGGCAGCCTACGGGCCGCTGCTTTTTCTTGATTTCTTCCTACGTGCTACGTTGTACGCTCCAAGTCGACGCCGACGTCGTGAGAATCCATTCGCGTTGTTGTCTACCGCTTGGTTTGTAGTGCCATCGATCGTTAGCTCCAAGTAGTACGCAGTAGGTATTGTTGCTCTGACCTGGTCATTTGTAACTACTACTACTACATAGTACCACATTTGTTGCTTGAATTATGAGTTGCAAAGTTGACCGACCTTAGTTTTGCATGTGTAGTTGTCATTCGAATTTAGAATCGCACGAGTTGACCGACTTGTGCATGTATACTACAGTAGCTAGTTCTCGTTTAGAATTGCAATTTGACAGATTTAAGTACTTGCATATGTGTGTTTAGTTGACTTTGGGACATTAAAAGTATTCTCACCATTGAGAATTTGGGATGGATCGAGATCCTACGGGCCGACTTCATTTTCTTTGTTCCTTTCTTTCTTTTGGGATGCATCAAATATTCAAATTGTACCGCATCCGTCACGAAATGGCAGACGATGGCTTAGGGGATGTCAGGATGTGTCAACACAGACTTCTTAAACATTGAATTATACTACTCGCATCTTCAACTCCGACCGTTAAACCGCTCGCATATGTCCGAACAGCCTTGTTCGGACCGCATCCAACGCGGTCTTATATCGGTCTGGGACACGGCCTCAATATACTTTCTCCTGCAATTCGGAGACAAACATGGGGGTTTTGCAAGCATCCGGACAACACCCATGCCCACTTCTGATCACGGTAATAACACGCGGTTGCCGAGGCGTTTACTCCGGCTCCACCCGCCCGTCCCTCTGCTGCTCACCATTGCTATGTAAACTACTGTCCTGGCCATAGTCGCAGTCGTCCGTGTCCGATCCCTCTCCGCACCACTCCCACCAAGGATTCCTCCCGAGCCAAAGCTCTCTGGGACGGGCTGACACCGGACCAGAAGAAGGAGATGGTTGCCATTTGTAGCCGGAGGACGACAACGTCCCAATGGAGGACGTGGCCGACGATGCCGGTGCTACTCTTCTCCTCCGCGCTACCCTCGCCGGTGCATTGCACCATGACCATCGGCTAGGACCGTGCCCATTACATGGACATGGTGCGGGACGAGCGGGAGGAGCAGTTCTGGGAGGCACAGACCACCCCGCCCACAACCACCAACTTCTTCAGGAGCACCTACAGGTGGAGGAGCAGACCGGCAGGGTGATCGTGCCGGACGAGGACGTGGCGGAGCAAGCGAAGGAGCAGCTCGCCCTTGGCAGGGCGATCACGGTGGAAGCGGACGTGGCAGAGCAAGCGGCGCTGCTCGACTCCTACCGCTCCGCCCGCTGGCGGTATTGCCAGCAGGCGACAGAATTGGCGGCCGCCTACAAGGAATGTGACGAGACGGATGAGGCAGTGTTTGGCGAGATGGACGACGAGGACAACATGGTCGGCTCCGCCGAGACCGCGCCCCGCCACCACGATCACGAAGCCGACAAAGTTCGCAGGCGCTGCCGGCAGCGAGGAAGAGTAGTGCACGGTAGGTCGCCGGCGCTTGGGTCCCAGAAAGGCCACCGCTTCTCCCCTCCCGTCAACGCCAAGCTTAGTGGGCTCAACAACAAAGGCTGATTAGTCGCTTGACGGCGGCGTGGAGGCGGACAACTTCACTTTTCGGGGCTCCGGAGGCGGAGCTAGAGAGCGCCTAGGCGGAACTGAAGAAGGCAAAGCTTCAGTCCTCAGGGCTTATGGCCGAACACGGGGAACAAGCACCGATGATTATAGATTAGGTGTATTAATTATACCTCAAGAGCCGTAGGAGCGCAACTTATTTGATGTAAATGCAATGAAATTCGTCATGTTGATGTGAAATCTGGCCGTGCATGAACGAATTTCGTCCAATTTGGATGACGGCCTCCCGCATCCTTGTCTGCGAACTGCCCCCCCCCCCTCTCTGCCTGTGGACGGATGCGAGAGGAAATTTGCGGGTTACCGCTGGAGATGCCCTAACTCCCCGCAAAAAAGAAAAAAGAATTACACCACTAACAACTTAAACTAGTCAAGTGAAACCGATGTTACTATTGATTAATATTGCCACATATACATTGTTTCTTCAACACTAGCATATTCATATGTCAAGTGGTGGTCACGCGGTTGCATGCTAAAGGCATTATACGTTTGGCTGAGGTTTTCTCCGTGGGTGACGCATGAGGGTGATTTTCGACAAGAAACTACTCCCTTCGTTCGGAATTACTTGTATTGAAAATGAATGTATATAGAACTAAAGTACATCTAAATATATCCATTTATACGATAAGTAATTCCGAACGGAGGGAGTAGCAATCGTCACGGCCCATGAGTTTTACCTTCCCACCCAAGTGTGAATGATCTCAGGTCAACCACGGGCAAAGCATGGAAACTACCCATCGATCACACGCCTCCATCCATGATCCATCCAAGTGCCGGGCTTAAACAAAGCTAGCATCCTGGGCAATCAAAACAATGGCGCCCCCACGGAGATGTCACGCCGTCGCCATCATCACAACTCACGGTGTGAACCTTGAAAACTTGAGTGAAGTTTTCCACAAGCGAGCAAGCGGCCAAGCACGCGTATCCCTGTCTCTCGCTCCCTCTCCAGTCGTGTTGACTGATAAAAAAACCTCTAGGCTGTGATTGGGTGCTGGTTGATCTAGTCCAGCGTGCATTAGGTGCGTCTGAACGGGCGGCTCGTAAAGAACACTAGTTCTCACGTGCATGCACGTACAACATTTGTCCCGTCCATGCGATCGTAGATTTGGTCATTAGTTTCGATTGGTACCGGCGGGATGGAGTTAGGATCCGCTGAGGTACAACTAATGAAGAGGAAACCGGTGCGAGTGTACTGTGGATGCATGATTTCCCTAGGTGGTAGGTGTTCAAGTGTGACACACTAGCACGCGCGGACACGCATTGAGAGTTTAAGCCGCCATACCATTGAGATTGTCGAAGTCGCCACAAACGTCTTTTCCCAATGGATGGGAGCGTCTCCTCTCACTGAACGCACATCGCGCGAAAGGCCTGAAATAGATCAAGAAAAATGCGAGCACCAGCGTCAAGTCTAGAAACTAAACCCTGATGGGCTGGGGATATCACTGTCCTCCTAAGAGCATCTACTCCCTCCGGTCCTTTTTAATTCGCATATAAGGTTTGACTGAAGTCAAGCCTCGTAAATGACCAACTTTATAGAAAAAGTACCAACATTCACAATCTGAAATCAATACCAATAGATGTGTCATGACTTAAGGTTTCATATTGTATAACTTTAGCATGGCAGATGTTGATATTTTTTTTATATAAATACGGTCAAACTTTGTGAAGTTTGACTTTAGAGAATTCTAATATGCAGAGTAAAAAGGACCGGAGGGAGTACAGTCGTAC
Organism: Triticum urartu; assembly: GCF_003073215.2. Classification (NCBI taxonomy): domain Eukaryota; kingdom Viridiplantae; phylum Streptophyta; class Magnoliopsida; order Poales; family Poaceae; genus Triticum; species Triticum urartu. The sequence continues at coordinate 662,492,065 of NC_053028.1, read as the reverse complement.
TTGGAATATCCGGCCCCTCAAACGCCCGCGGACGCGCCCGGGCGCGTCCGCCGGCACTGAACGGGCACTCCTCATTTAGGTCCGTCCGCACCCGCGTATCTCGAATTCGGCCCCTCATATCCATGCAACACATGCACGCGTGAAAACAAACCTATGTAGATCAACAAACTAGCACGAAATCTAGTTAAAACATGCATAATTGTAGCACAAACGATCATCGGACAACCAAAACATGCAGTTTCAATCGGACGGTACCCTAAACATACGATAAAAATACTTAATTCAACAGGGAAGGGTGGAGGAAATCACCATTTCCTCGCTGCCCCCTTCCCCTTGCGGTCGGTGGTGCTGCTTTGGCCTTTGGTGTAGGCGTCGTCCGCCGGAGAGTCGTCATCGTTAATGTCGGAGCTTTTGAGCCGTCGTCGGAGAGCTCCATGTGACCCTCGGCAGGCCTTCTGAGCAAGCGTTCCCGCTCCTCGACGTGCCTCATTGCCTTCGCCGATGCCTCGCGCTCCAACAGCTCGATAGCGAGCCGGGGAGCTTTGCGTTCTTCCGTGGGCTGCCTCCGCTGCTGCCGCCCTGATCTAGACGGGAGCAGCACAAAGCAATGTGGAGATGCTGGCTGTAGATCCTCTAACCATCCAATCACAGATTGACTCACGTGGTACACTAGAAGCTATCATAGCGCATACATACCACGCCTCTGACTCGGATGCACTTATTTAGAAGGCAGGCACTTTATCAGTACTTTCCAAACGAATTCTAGGCATCCAAGAAAATTTTGGGGTTTCAAACATGGAGAGATCGTATTGCTTCGCTCGTGGCACAGCAGCAAAGCAGTGGTTTGCTAGTTGCTTTGTGCACCAATCTAGGTAGCCAAAGCAGCGGCTCTATTTCAAATAATGCGACCACTCACAGCCAGCCAGCAAATATATTGTATATTGTATATTGTATAGAAAGAACCTTTAGGACCTGTATATTTATTCGTGGGGGAACAGCTGATTTATTATGTATCGGCTCCATTGTTGTTGGATCCGGGCATGGCATGGGCATAGCCGCCGCGTAGATGATCCCATACAGGCAGAGGAGGATCAAGTCTGAGCTCAGCTCATCCATGTGACTGAAAACTGTACGTGCTCGGCCACTTGTCCCCCTCCCCTTGGGTAAATATAGATTGATTGATCGGCAAGGGCTCCATTGTTTAATGGGATTACCTAGAACTCATTTAGATGAGACATAATTTGGTCTCATTCATCTGGAAAACAAGAACGGATACAACCTACGTCAGCACACACGCATCTTATAACATCATATCTAATGGCTATAAAAGGTGAATAAGACCAAATTAAATCTCATCTAGATAAGTTCTAGCAAAACTGTTGTTTAATATCGGCCGAAATGACGAAGCTTGCCAAATCTCACCACCCTGCCTCCGACGTCAGATCGATTATAGTATTAACACTGCAGAACGAGTCCTGCACGGCAATACAATAGCACAATCATGCTGCATGGGAGTAGTAGATTATTGTAGATGTACATAGCGGTGAAAATCTGCTGTCCGTGCGAGATTGTGTGTGCGCTTGCCCCTCTTTTCCTTCTTCCCCGGTTGGTACACACAGCCCGTTTGGACTCTCTCCACGAGCGCTCTTATCTGCACTGCACTGCACGTTCGGATAAGCCAGAGACGAGTCGAGGGCAGGGATCACTGCCGCTGCTGACTGTGCCGCCGCCGCCGCCGCCGACGATGATGGCGTCTGCGAGGCTTGCGATCCTGGGCAAAAGGCGAGGGCGTCACCGGACTTGTTCTTCACCGGCCAAGCACGAATTCTCCACGCCCGACAGCGGCCACCGTCCACGCCACCACTTGAAATGGATCTGCTTAATGCTTCTTTCTTTTACCGGCCAGTCAAAGTAAGTAACCAAACGTAGAGAAACCAAAAGGGGAGGCCGGACCAAAGAAAGGCACACGGGAGGATGAAAAGCCCGGTGCTCGCCGCAGGCACGCAGGCAGTTGCCTGCGAAAGCCCCCGCAAATCCTCTTTGGGCCACGCACGACACCTTTGGGTTTGGGTGGACCGTCGTCGTCATGATGGGCACCCGCAACTCCACCCCCGTAAAGCCTGGGAAGTTGGGATTCGCGGTGACTCCTCCTCCTCCCGTCTCGTCTCATCCGGAAGGTCGATGATCGGTCGTACGTACTTGCTTGCCACATGATTACCCGTCGCCAATTTTAACCCACATCATATCTTGAAAAGAAGCCCGACAGGGGCTGGAGCTTGAGCAGAGGCTACAAAAAGAGGGGGCTGACCCTCACCTGCTTGATGTGAACGGCGGAATTTCACAAAAATGTATGCTTGGCTCAAGATTGGAGGGGAGGTGGTCGGCACAAGAACCGAATCATGCCATGAAACTTGATGATAAATTTCCTTCTTCATTTTTTTTAGATTATATATATGATGGTTTCCAATCTAGAAGGCAGCCCTACATGATCCACAAAGGGGAAGATTCCGTGGTAGCTGAAAGATAATCATGGTGGTGTGCACTCAAGAGCACGCCTTTATCAGGTTGTTGTTTGTTACACTGCATCAGATGCTACTACACCCTACAACACCATCGCTAGTGCCGGCTGCCCATTGGTTCAGGGTGAATGAATATCATCCCCTTTTTCACTTTAACACTAAGCTCGCTTTCAAGGAGCTTCTGTGTCACTAAACAGTCTAAACATATCACAAGACAAAACTTAGTGCAGAATCAGCGGAAAAGGCGACAGTTTGTTCTTCCAAATAGTTCGTCATTGCACATCACTAGAGTTTATTCCAACAGGGGTGCAACTCACATGCATCTCATCTCACATCACTACAGTTCTGACTACAGGCATACTTCTACCAATCAACCACCAGATTCATCAGATGTCCCTTGGGTTTATTTATTCATTCGGTTCCACTGCGCACCTGCTGAATCTGGCGTCGCTTATCAAGGGTAGGGGATTGAATCTCCTAACTACTACAACAGCCACGCTTGGAATCTGGCGTCGCTTATCAAGGGTAGGGGATTGAATCTCCTAACTACTACAACAGCCACACTTCGACGCTATCCCGGCGGGGTGCGCTGTTACAGCCTCTTCAGGCTCTTCTTCCTGGCATCCATCTTCCTCTTCTCAGCTGGGATTTTGGCGGCAAGCGGCCCGTCCTTCTTGTTTGCCGTTGATGGCCCTACAGCAGGATCAGAAGGAGCTGCGTTCTGATCCTGTATGCCGAGAACTTTGGTCGAGGTGGAGGTGGATACTAGTGCTGGCGCCGATGGTATGTTCTTGCTCGGAACGGTGTTGTTGCTCTGGCCAACGTTTAGAGTTGTGGTTGACTCGCAAATGGCTCCGCTCTTGGACTTGTTCTTATGTTTATGTGCATGAATGCCGGTGTATAGCCTGCATACGGAGCAATATGAAATCATCAGTTGCCTAGGTCAGAGCTCTAGGCGAAACCACAATATCACCTGCGATCTGATCTGACAGAAATGGCAGCCATGAGATTCATGACCATGTGCCAAAATTGCTCCGTAAGAAAAAGATCTGCGAGCATCGCACTAGGGTTGAAAAATGCATAGTCAAAGGTTGACCTTGCAAGGCGTGCATACTCCTCGTAGTTTTCAAGCAACATCTTTCCAGCTTGTTCATTAAGGGCAGATTCGGGGAATGGTTCGATCAGAAGGCATCTCACTACCTGTGGCACATGACAAAAGGAGCTCATAGTTAGTCTCCCGCATGTTGTGAGAGAGCAGACGGAACTTTATTCCCAGGCCATAGCTATCATGCAGTCCTTCTAAATCTAAATTCAGTAATCTCTTACAAAGAGATCATGCATTGCTCTCAACAGAAGAATGGCGAATTGTGCGGCAGCTTTAGCTTACCAGCAGAACATGTCTCAATCCAAGACTAGGGTTCCAATCCTTTTTCAGCGTGTTCACACATATCTCGCCACTAGTTGCTATGTTTGGATGGAATATTTTTGTCGAGAAGAACCCTGCAGATAAAAGGAGAATGCAGACTTTTAGTTAGAAGTTTCATTTAAAGAAATAGCTGAAGTATAGAAGAATGCAGATTTTCAGTCAGAGGCTTTATTTAAAGAAATAACTAAAGTACAGACAGTTCTGGAAGTTCCAGAAGATAACTACCTTTTGGGGGAGAGTGAGGGAAGTCACGAGACAACAATAGCTTCATCCGGAATACTCCATTCTCATATGGAGTTCCAGCTGCATCATGTCCAGATATGATTTTTAGAACATGAGGTTAAAGTAGTACAATAAGAAAGAGAAAAGAAAGAAACTTCAAACACGTGAGATTTTACAAAATGCATTGTCAGAAAGAACAAGATTCATCGATGCTCAACTTCTAAATAAACAATATGTCAGAAATCCATGAATACTAAAAAAACACCATTATATGCAAAGCTGGTACAATAGCATGGCCAGCATGGCAGCACGGGCAATGTGGATGACAAATAAATAGCAGCTGAAAACCAAAGTATATTTCTGGATCTTACCAGGGCCCTCAATATCAGCAAAAATGGTGCTGAAGTCATCATCATTAACAATAACTTTAATCCCTTCCGGAGGTGATTCATCAAGATTCTTCAGTTCTTTAGCCAATTGCCTGATGACATTTGGTGGGAGGTTCTCATTTGTTGCCTTCCAAAATACACACCATTAGAAACAGAAAAGGAGAAAGCATTTCCATCAAGTCTTTCAGCCACTCACCATGGAAGCAATAACAGCAGACAACTCTAAAGGTTCTCTCTGTGCAGCTTCACTTAGAAGTTTCTTGTTCCAAAATAGCACTCTAATGGTCACAAAGATTCAGCTCTGTGCAAACAGTGTGATCATCCTATAAGGCAACAACATTTAGGAGATTAGATATGACTGAATCAATATGATATAACAACTCAGTAGACTTATCTGTAACATAGGAAATCAACACTTGTAATATGTTATTTATGGAGAAACTGTAATACACCATTAGTACATGACTTTAATACAACAATTATCATCGCAAGGGGTGTACATACATCTTACAAGTATGACGTCCAATATGAAATAAGTGAATAACCGCTTAGCTTAGTGATACCAATCCATACTGATGTATGAGTAATGCATTTAAAAAAAAATTACTCACGCGGCTAAGGTATTTTTGAAAGCCAGTACAAATAATGAATCCAATGCAATATTGCGATTTAGTTAGAATTGCAAATTTGGTATTTTGAACAAAACACTTTATTGCGAGTCTAAAGGAGTCATTCCAGCTGACTAATTTATGCACTGTTAATCACTTTGACCTTTAAACAACAGAAGGAACATTCACTACTATAAATAATATATTTATGCGCCCTCATTGTGTGCAAACTGTGAGCACACTCACATGTAACGCGAGTGCTGAACTAGTAATTGAGCAATGCTACAAATTAATGGTGCATCCATTAACACCTGCAAGCGACAAGTATTATTCCTACATAAAGCTGGTCATATACCTTTTGTCTAACGCGGTGGTAAGAACTCCAGGAGTGGGGCTACCGACCATGGTTCGAACCCTGGTAATCAGGGATAAGAAAGTCCCCACACTTAGTGTGTACACTCGCGATGTAGCGGCAGGTACAGGCTGGCGTTTGGGCTTTTTTCTCGACCTTACAATGCTATGCATTTGGGTTGTCTCTCCCGAGGGGTCAATTGTTTTTGTCTAAATAAAGGTATTGTTACACATAAATGTTTGCGGGGTGAGGAAACCAGTTAGACCAGACCATATAATTGGTGATTCGGTATTAATTAGGGTGCGTTCCTTGTCCGATGCTACTGCGCTTCTGTCGATTCGCTAACGTGGCAATGTGCTACTTGCCAGTGTGCTAATTTATTACAAACTTGATAATAAACTGGATAAAAATGGCCATTCATGCTCCACATTTCAACTTGTATCCCCTCGCCCCGGCAACGTACTCTAACACAGGCATGCTGGCAAGTACTCCTGCGCACACTAGACACGCGCAAACATGCTCAAACACACACTCACCGGCCGCCGCTGCAGCTTCAGTCCATCGGGTAGCCGGCGTGATCACAGGGCACACACATGCTCACCACTGCAGGTTCAGTCTATCCAGGGGCCGGTGTGGTAACAGGGCCCCAACTGAACATTACAAGCACAAATCACAGACCTGCCCCTTTTCTCTACCTATAAAGGAACTAGACACTCGAATCTCCCTCTCGTTACACTCAATAAGGATGCCTCCGCTGAGAGACCACACTGGGGGGGATGCTAATCGCGGGACCAATGCACACCGGCGCGGGGCGAACGAATCTGAGGGTAACCGGGACCCCCAACCTGCCCCCCAAACGGAAGAAACCGACTGCTCACCTACTGCCGACGCTGCGCAGTGCCTGCTCGCCGAAGTCCCCGCCCCCGGCGGTTCGGTCCGGGGAAGAGATCGAGTTGGAGCCGGCGGGGAGGGAGGGAGGGAGCGGCCGATCCCCGCGCTCGCTCCCTCGCGGTGGCGGCCGCACCGCGGGGAGGGGAATGCAATCGGCACGCGGTGCGGCGGCGGGGAGGAGTCGGCCGGAGCCGCGGTGGCGCGCGGGGATCGAGGGGGCGAAACCCTAGGCGATTTGGGCAGACCGGGAGGGGGGAGAGGGGGAGCGGGGCAGTAAAAATCGGGACTGAAATGATGGAATCCATAGGGTAGAGAGAGAGAGATTGAGACAGGGGGCCGGTGGGTGCGGGCGGGCGATCGGACCGTTGGCGGCACGTGGGCCCGGATGGGCAGGAGCGCCCGTGGGCCGGTTGCCTGACGCGTTTGCATGGGGTGGCCGTCGCCCAGACGGGAAACAGTCTCGGCTGTAATAAATCACTTTGGGTTCGATTGATACATTGGAAATCACTTTTTTTTTAGCATCAGTACAGACACAAGCGCTCATATACACGCGCATACACTCACCCCTATGAACACACACATGCACACCCTATCCCTATGAGCACTTCCGAGAAACTGAGCCGGCATATCATCTTGAGATTTACGAAGTCACCACAGACACCTCGTCGTCGACGGGAACGTCTCCTCCCACTGAAAGCATATCGCCGAAAATCCTGAAATAAATCCAGAAATAATGCGAGCATTAGGATTTGAACCCTGGTGGGTTGGGGATACCACTGTCCACCTAATCAACTCAACCACAGATTGATTCGCTGGAAATCACTCTTTGAGAAAGAACAAATCTCTCCGGCACCTGCCGAGAAGAGAATGTGTTCAACGTTTACACCAAATCATTAAATCACAGGCGAATTATCTCTTCTCTGCACTAATACAGGGCCAGGAGAAAACCAGATGCGCATTATTCTTCGCCCTCCGCCAATGGGGCCCAACGGAAGAAATGCATCCTTGCTTAGCTTGTTGCGAGACATAACCCGCTGACGGCCTGCCAAACACTGTAGCTACCCGCACCAGTGTTGCCAAGGTTCTTGGGGCCGGTTCGAACCGGTTTTAAAATCTTCCATGCGGATTTTCCTTCTTTGTTTCTATGTGGGGGTTTCCTTGGATTTTTTCTAAAAATACATGCCCAATTTTTCCAATACACGTTGTACATTTTCCGTATACGTGTGTAACATGTTTTTGGTGCACGGTGAACATTTTTTCAAATATGTGATGAACGTTTGTCCAAATACATATTTTCATTTTCTTAATGTAAATGTTAAACACTTACAAATACATGTTCAACATATTTATGAATGCTACATTTTCATCAAATTAGTGATTTTTTTACAACGTATAGCAATTAAGAATATGTCATGAGCACATTTTTCAAATGGGCGACCATTTTTTTAAGTTGTCAAGATTATTTCTTGAATAGTACGGAACATTTCTTAAAATTACACAAACATTTTTGTATATTTCTATTTTCTTAAATGCGAGGAATATATCTTTGAAAATGCTTGAACATATTTTCTGAATATCACAGTTTTGTTTTTTAAATTTTATCTAAATTACAGAAACATTTATTTACATCATATTAATATTTTTTTTAAATGTCACATTCATATTTTGGTACGCATGAACAATTTTTTAAATGTCAATATTTTTTGAATGCTCCAAACATTTTCTAAAAGTCACGCAAACTTTTTTTACACTGCATGAGCAATTTTTAGATGCGTCATAATCGTTTTTTTTCTTTCAAATTGAAGTATAATATTCTAGAGGCGAGAGGTTCTTTCATCTCGCTGCAGGGGAGACAAAAGACTCGCCCCTCGCAAACACCGGCGACTGATTCTCTGTCCATTTAACAAAAAAGGTGACTCTCTCATTCCATCGGTGGACGAACACAGAGACAGAGCAATCGCCAATCCGTGTTCAAATCTGGCACACATGTTGCTGTAGCGCCATGAAATCCAAAAACACTCGATCTCAACGATGCAATTATAGCATCTCTTTCCTTATTTTGTCTGCAGACAGGCTTCCACGAGCTGTTCTCTGACGAGACGCCCGAGGTCAGCAACTCAGCATGAGTAAATACGTCCCTCTCTTTGTCAGCAGGCTGCGCCACCATCCTACATAAGCTCCTCCAACCAACAGCACTGAGACAAAGCACCTAGGGCAAAGCTTACAAACGCAATTAAGCAGGAGCTAGCTCAATTGCCATGGCGAACACCACCAAGGTCGCGGCGATCTTCGGCGTCCTTGTTCTCCTGCAGGTGTCGTGCGCCGCCGGCCGCCACGTCCAGGTCAAGGACTCCGGTGAGCGCGTCCACGACGCCCCGGCGGTGATGTCGCTGACCGACTTCCACAGCGGGCCAGCGGCGTGCGACGGCAAGTCCCACAGCAACGACCTCCTCCTGGCGTCGCTGACCTCGGCGTGGTACGGCGGGGGCATCCGGTGCGGCAAGATGATCCGCATCGTGACCACGCGCGGGGTCGCCGTGGAGGCCATGGTCGTGGAGGAGTGCGACATCGAGCAGGGCTGCGGCGAGCACGAGATCAGCACGTCGGCCGCCGTGTGGAAGGCCCTCGGCGTCGACGTCGGCATAGGCGAGTTGCCCGTCACCTGGTCGGATCTCGACTGAGACATGCATGGAAAATCGAGTCTTCACGGCTGAGTAGCTGAATAAAACTACATGCGTACATGCATGATGTGGGCGGATAATCTACATAATCACATGTAAGTGTCAGTCAGTGTAAAACGATCTCAGTTACGATTTGTTTTCCCTCATGCGTACATGCACACCCAGCAATTTGTTTTCCCTCATGACCATCTTTGTATCCCGTTGAATATTGTTCAATTTTAATAAAGTTTGGGACCCAAAAAAAACAATTCGTTTTCCAAGAGTATGCAAAATGCATAGCATTTCTTTACATAATAAATCAGGGTAAAACAGGAGATTCGGCTTGTCAGGGCGCGAATGACAGCAAAGGTACCAGTGCTCCAGGAAACATAAAAACTAACTAGTCGCAAAGAAATCCGAGACTCCGAACTGCTTCTTCCGCTTTTATTTACTCTACATATTAGTTTTGATCAAAGTCAAGCTTTATAAATTTTAAAAAAGTTTATAAACAAAAATATTAACATATACAATAACAAATCAATACCATTAGATTTGTTGTTGAATGTACTTCCACATCATATAGATTTGTTATGCTAAACATTTATATTCTTTTTTATAAATTTGGTCAAACTTTATAAAGTTTGACTTCTGTCAACTCTAATATGCAGAGTAAATAAAAACAAAGGGAGTACTACCTTTGGACTCATCATTATGAATATCCCAATACTAGTCTACCGTTACCGAGCGTTAAATGCGTGACCCTACGGGTTCGAGGACATGTAGAAATGATCGAGACACGTCTCCGATCAATAATCAATAGCAGGATCTAGATGCCATAATTACTCCCACATATTCAACGCAGATCTTTATTGGTCTGAACCACGATGTCAAGGATTCAGATAATCCCGTATACAATTTCCTTTGTCTCATGATATTTTACTTGCCGAGATTCGATCGTCGGTCTCGCTATACATAGTTTAGTCTCGTTACCGGCAAATTCTCTTTACTCGTTCCGCAATACAATATCCCCGTGACTAAGCACATTAGTCACATGCTTCCAAGCTACTTAGGATGTCGTATTACCGAGAGGGCCCAGAGATATCTCTCCGTCACATGGAGTGACAAATTCCAGTCTCTATCCATGCAACCCAACAAATAATTTTCGAAATACCTGAAGAGCACCTTTATGATCACCTAGTTACAAGGTGACGTTTGATACCCACAAAGCATTATTCCAGTATTAGGGAGTGACACGATCTCATGGTCCAAGGAACAGATACTTCACATTAAGACAATTGTAGCAATTAAACTAAGTGACATGATCACATGCTAAGGTTATGATTGGGTCTATCCATCACATCATTCTCGCAATGATATGATCCCGTTATTAAATGACAACTAGAAGTCTATGTTTACGAAACCTTAACCATCTTTAATCAACGAGCTAGTCTAGTAGAGACTCACTAGGGACACAGTGTTTGTTGATTTATCCACACTTGTATTTGCGTTGCCAGTTAATACAATTATAGCATGGAGAGTAAACATTTATCAAGAACAAGAAAAATATGATAATGCCAACTTTACTATTGCCTCTAAGGCATATTTCCAACAGGACCCACCTGGCAGTGAGAGAGAGAGAGAGAGAGAGAGGCGCGTGCGGGGGGGGGGGGGGGGGGGGGGGGGGGAAACGGGGGGTGTGGCGGGGGGTTGGGGGGGTGGCTTTGTGGGGGGGGGGGGGGGGGGGGGGGTTTGGGCTTGACTAGCTAGCGGGGCCTCGGTTGGCTTGGCTGGCTGGGCCTTTCACTTTTTTCTTTTGCTTTATTCTATTTATTCTTTGCTCTCTCTTACTTAATTTGAATTTGAATTTGTTTTTTCCTGAAAAGGAAAACTTCTCCTAAATTCATTCTGGAATATTTCTGATAGCTTGGACTTTTTCTTTGTGGATTTTGACAAACTATTTGTGTCAAATACTAATGTCCCTATTTGCAAAGTATTTTATTTTATAATCCGTTTTCTGTTTTATTTATTTTATCCAGGGTTTAAACTATTTCCAAAGCCTGGTTCACACAAACAAAATAGGGCAAATATTAATCCTAGGAAAATTCCTTTCCTACCCTTATGCAATCTTTCAAAAACATTTTTGTGAAACTTTCATGGCCTCCAAATTATTCTTAAATAAATTTGAGTTCAAGAGTTGGTCATGATTGCTTCAAAACCAAATATGCAATGTAAATCATGAATGCGTATGCTTCTGAATTCACATAATGTTTTTAGGAAATTTGGGCAAGGGGACATTTGACATCCAATACTCTGGAACATGGGGATAAAGACCGCCTCTACATTGACCTTGAGGAACTACTCTCTTCGTTACCCGATCCTTGATAAAAAAGAACCATGTGTGAACTTCAATAAAGACTCGATTGTCACGAGTAAATCAATGGACAGGTAGGAGACTTTTCGATGTACTAGAGCATGAAGAATATTTTTCAACTTTAAATTACGATGAGTGGTACAAATACTGGAATGACCAACATGACCTATATCCATACTTGTACCATTGGCTATGTGCACTTGCTCCTATCCAGGGTATTTTTCTCTGAAGGCGAGCTTTTCTAGTTCGCCAATGACATGATCAGTGGCACCACACCAACAACCTTTTCTTCTTGTTGATACTCTTCAACAAAGCAAATCCAGCAGTCCCGTGCCGTGTGATTTCCATACTTAAGGAAGATTTGGCAGAAATTGGATGAACCTGGCGAAGAGGAAGATCTATTATTGTTGTCGCCGGGTCCACCACCTTGCCGTCCTCCTCTATTTGCAACTGGGAAGTGATGGCCCACAAGTATAGGGAATCGACCGTAGTCCTTTCAATAAGTAAGAGTGTCGAACCCAACGAGAAGGAGAAAGAATTTACAAGTTCTTTTAGCAAGGTTTCACTGTAAATGTTGTAACGATAATTTGATAGCAAGATAATTTGTGACAAGATGAATAGTAAGAAAAGTAATAAAGTGCGGCAAGTGGCCCAATCCTTATGTATGCTAAGGACAAGCCGGTGGTATTTCTGAAGGAAATATGCCCTAGAGGCAATAATAAAGTTGTTATTTATATTTCCTTATATCATGATAAATGTTTATTATTCATGCTAGAATTGTATTAACCGGAAACTTAGTATATGTGTGAATACATAAACAAACAGAGTGTCACTAGTATGCCTCTACTTGACTAGCTCGTTAATCAAAGATGGTTAAATTTCCTAGCCATGGACAAAGAGTTGTCATTTGATAAGCGGGATCACATCATTAGAGAATGATGTGAATGACTTGACCCATCCATTAGCTTAGCACGATGATCGTTACAGTTTCATTGCTACTGCTTTCTTCATGACTTATACATGTTCCTCAGACTATGAGATTATGCAACTCCCGAATACCGGAGGAACACCTTGTGTGCTATCAAACGTCACAACGTAACTGGGTGATTATACAGATGCTCTACAGGTGTCTCCGATGGTGTTTGTTGAGTTGGCATAGATCAAGATTAGGATTTTTCCCTCCGAGTATCGGAGAGGTATCTCTGGGCCCTCTCGGTAATGCACATCACTATAAGCCTTGCAAGCAATGTGACTAATGAGTTAGTTACATGATGATGCATTACAGAACGAGTAAAGAGACTTGCCGGTAACGACATTGAACTAGGTATTGAGATATCGACGATCGAATCTCGGGTAAGTAACATACTGATGACAAAGGAATACATAGTTGCTTCGGAAGCAGCAAATGAAGGAGTCTGGATGAAGGAGTTCATATCTGATCTATGTGTCATACCTAGTGCATCGGGTCCAATGAAAATCTTTTGTGACAATACTGGTGCAATTGCCTTGGCAAAGGAATCCAGATTTCACAAGAGAACCAAGCACATCAAGAGACGCTTCAATTCCATCCACGATCAAGTCAAGGAGGGAGACATAGAGATTTGCAAGATACTTATGTATCTGAATGTTGCAGACCCGTTGACTAAGCCTCTCTCACGAGCAAAACATGATCAGCACCAATACTCCATGGGTGTTAGAATCATTACAATGTAATCTAGATTATTGACTCTAGTGCAAGTGGGAGACTGAAGGAAATATGCCCTAGAGGCAATAATAAAGTTGTTATTTATATTTCCTTATATCATGCTAAATGTTTATTATTCATGCTAGAATTGTATTAACTGGAAATTAGTACATGTGTCAATACATAGACAAATAGAGTGTCACTAGTTTGCCTCTACTTGATTAGCTCGTTGAATCAATGATGGTTATGTTTCCTAACCATAGACATGGGTTTTCATTTAATTAACGGGATCACATCATTAGAGAATGATGTGATTGACTTGACCCATCCGTTAGCTTAGCACGATGATCGTTTAGTTTGTTGCTATTGCTTTCTCCATAACTATACATGTTCCTATGACTATGAGATCATGCAACTCCCGAATACCGGAGGAACACTTTGTGTGCTACCAAACATCACAACGTAATTGGGTGATTATAAATGTGCTCTACAGGTGTCTCCGATGGTGTTTGTTGAGTTGGCATGGATCAAGATTAGGATTTGTCACTCCGATTGTCGGAGAGGTATCTCTGGGCGCTCTCGGTAATGTACATCACTATAAGCCTTGCAAGCAATGTAACTAATGAGTTAGTTACGGGATGTAGCATTACGGAACGAGTAAAGAGACTTGCCGGTAACGAGATTGAACTACGTATTGAGATACCGATGATCAAATCTCGGACAAGTAACATACCAATGACAAAGGGAACAACGTATATCGTTATGCGATTTGACCGATAAAGAACCTCGTAGAATATGTAGGAACCAATATGAGCATCCAGGGTCCGCTATTGGTTATTGACTAGAGATGAGTCTCGATCATGTCTACATAGTTCTCGAACCCGTAGGGTCCGCACGCTTAACATTCTGTGACGATTTGTATTATGAGTTATGTGATTTGATGACCGAAGTTTGTTCGGAGTCCCGGGTGGGGACATGACGAGAAGTCTTGAAATGGTCGAGACATAAAGATCGATATATTGGAAGGCTATATTCGGACATCGGAAAGGTTACGAGTGATTCAGGTATTTTTCGGAGTACCGGAAAGTTACAGGAATTTGTATTGGGCCTTAATGGGCCATACGGGAAAGGAGAGATAGGCCTCAAGGGTGGCCGCGTGCCTTCCCCATGGATTGGTCCGAATTGGACTAGGGAAAGGTGATGCCCCCTTCCTTCCTTCTCCTTCTCCCTTCCCTTTTTCCTATTCCATGTGGGAGGTGGAATCCTACTAGGACTAGGGAGTCCTAGTAGGACTCCACACTTTGGCATGCCCTATGAGGGCCGGCCTCATCCTCCCTCCATCCTTTATATACGTGTCCAGGGGGCACCCCATAGACACACAAGTTGATCATTGATCCCTTAGCCGTGTGTGGTGCTCCCCTCCATCATAATCTACCTCGGTCATATCTTCGTAGTGCTTAGGCGAAGCCCTGCACCGGTAGCTTCATCATCACCGTCATCATGCTATCGTGCTGACGAAGCTCTCCCTCGACACTCTGCTGGATCGTGAGTTCATGGGACGTCACCGAGCCGAATGTGTGCAGATCACGGAGGTGCCGTACTTTCGGTATTAGGATCGGTCGGATCGTGAAGACGTACGACTACATCAACCGCATTGTCATAACGCTTCCGCTTACGGTCTACGAGGGTACGTGACAACACTCTTCCCCTCTCGTTGCTATGCATCACCATGATAGATCTTGCGTGTGCGTATGATTTTTTTTTGAAATTACGGCGTTCCCTAACAGTGGCATCCGAGCCAGGTCTATGCGTAGATGTTATATGCACGAGTAGAACACAGAGGAGTTGTGGGCGTGGGTATATACATATTGCTTGTCGTCACTAGTTGATTCTTGATTCAGCGGTATTGTTGGATGAAGCGGCTCAGACTGACATTACGCGTACACTTACGCGAGACTGGTTGTACCGACGTGCTTCGCACACAGGTGGCTAGTGGGTGTCTGTGTCTCCAACTTTAGTTGAATCGGACTCAATGAACATGGTTCTTTCTGAAGATCAAAAAGTAATCACTATACCGCGTTGTGGATTTTGATGCATAGCTAAGAACGATTCTTGCTCAGCCCATAGCAGCCACGTAAAACTTGCAACAATAAAGTAGAGGACGTCTAACTTGTTTTTGCAGGGCTTGTAGTGATGTGATATGGTCAAGACGTGATGAGATATAAGTTGATGTATGAGATGATCATGTTTTTGTTGAAGTTATCGGCAACTGGCAGAAGCCTTATGGTTGTCTCTTTATTGCATAAGATGCAAGCGCCAAATAATTGCTTTACTTTATCGCTATGCGATAGCAATAGTTGCAAGAGCAATAGTTGGCGAGACGACCATGTGATGACACGTTGATAGAGATTAAGATGACAGAGATCATGGTGTCATGCCGGTGACGATAGAGATCATGACGATACTTTGGAGATGGAGATCAAAGGCGCAAGATGATCATGGCCATATCATTTCACATTGATTGCATGTGATGTTTACCCTTTATGCATCTTATTTTACTTAGTTTGGCGGTAGCATTATAAGATGATCTCTCACTAAATTTCAAGGTATAAGTGTTCTCCCTGAGTATGCACCGTTGCGACAGTTCGTCATGCCTAGACACCATGTGATGATCGGGTGTGATAAGCTCTACGTTCACATACAACGGGTGCAAGCCAGTTTTGCACACGTGGAATACTTAGGTTAAACTTGACGAGCCTAGCATATGCAGATATGGCCTCGGAACACTGGAGACCGAAAGATCGAGCGTGAATCATATACTAGATATGATCAACATAGTGATGTTCACCATTGAAAACTACTCCATCTCACGTGATGATCGAACATGGTTTAGTTGATTTGGATCACGTGTTCGTTTAGATGACTAGAGGGATGTCTATCTAAGTGGAAGTTCTTAAGTAATATGATTAACTGAACTTTAATTTATCATGAACTTAGTCCTGATAGTATTTGCATAATAATGTTGTAGATCAATAGCTCGTGATGTAGCTCTCCGTTTATTTTTGATATGTTTCTAGAGAAAAACTATGTTGAAAGATGATAGTAGCAATGATGCAGACTAGGTCCCTGATCTGAGGATTATCCTCATTGCTGCACAGAAGAATTATGTCCTTGATGCACCACTAGGTGACAAACCTATTGCAGGAGGACGTTATGAATGTTTGACAAGCTCGGTATGATGACTACTTGATAGTTTAGTGCACCATGCTTTACGGCTTAGAACCGGGACTTCAAAAATGTTTTGAACGCCACGGAGCATATAAGATGTTCCAAGAGTTGAAATTGGTATCTCATACTCATGCCCGTGTCAAGAGGTATGAGACCTCTGACAGTACTTTGCCTACAAGATGGAGGAGAATAGCTCAACGAGTGAGCATGTGCTCAGAATGTCTGAGTACTACAGTCACTTGAATCAAGTGGGAGTTAATCTTCCCGATAAGATAGTGATTGACAGAGTTCTCTAGTCACTATCACCAAGTTACTAGAACTTCGTGATGAACTATAATATGAAAGGGATAATAGAAACAATTCCCAAAGCTCTTCGCGATGCTGAAATCGGCGAAGGTAGAAATCATGAAAAAGCATCAAGTATTGATGGTTGACAAGACCACTAGTTTCAAGTAAAAGGGCAAGGGAAAGAAAGGGAACTTCAAGAAGAATGGCAAGCAAGTTGCCACTCCCATGAAGAAGCCCAAAGCTAGACCCAAGCCTGAAACTGAGTGCTCCTACTGCAAAGGAAATGGTCACTGGAAGTGGAACTGCCCTAGATACTTGGCGGATAAGAAGGATGGCAAAGTAAACAAAGGTATATTTGATATACATGTTATTGATGTGTACTTTACTAGTGTTTATAGCAAACCCCTCGGTATTTGATACTAGTTCAGTTGCTAAGAGTAGTAACTCGAAATGGGAGTTGCAAAATAAACAAAGACTACTTGAGGACGAGGTGACGATGTGTGTTGGAAATGATTCCCAGGTTGATAAGATCACCATCGCACACTCCCTTTACCTCCGGGATTAGTGTTGAACCTAAAGTAAATGTTACTTGGTGTTTGCGTTGAGCATAATATGATTGGGTCATGTTTATTGAAATACAATTATTCATTTAAGTCGAAGAATAATTGTTATTCTATATACATGAATAAAACCTTCTATGGTCATACACCCAAGGTGAATGGTTTATTGAATCTCGATCGTAGTGATACACATATTCATAATATTGAAGCCAAGATATGCAAAGTTAATAATGATAGTGCAACCTATTTGTGGCACTGCCGTTTAGGTCATATTGGTGTAAAGCACGTAAAGAAACTCCATGCTAATGGACTTTTGGAATCACTTGATTATGAATCACTTGATGCTTACGAACCATGCCTCATGGGCAAGATGACTAAGACTCCATTCTCCGGAACAATGGAGCGAGCAACTGACTTATTGGAAATAATACATACTGATGTATGTGATCCGATAAGTGTTGAGGCTCATGGCGGGTATCGTTATTTTCTGGCCTTCACATATGATTTGAGCAGATATGGGTATATCTACTTAATGAAACATAAGTCTGAAATATTTGAAAAGTTCAAAGAATTTCGGAGTGAAGTGGAAAATCATCGTAACAAGAAAATAAAGTTTCTACGATCTGATCGTGAAGGCGAATATTTGAGTTACGAGTTTGGTCTTCATTTGAAACAATGTGGAATAGTTTCGCAACTCACGCCACCTGGAACACCACATCATAATGGTGTGTCTGAACGTTGTAATCGTACTTTATTGGATATGGTGCGATCTATGATGCCTCTTGCCGATTTACCAATTACCACTACCATTTTGGGATTATGCATTAGAGACAGTTGCATTCACGTTAAATAGGGCACCATCTAAATCCGTTGAGATGACACCACATGAACTATGGTTTGGTAAGAAACCAAAGCTGCCGTTTCTTAAAGTTTGGGGTTGCGATGCTCATGTGAAAAAGTTTCAAACTGATAAGCTCGAACCCAAATCGGAGTAGTGCGTCTTCATAGGATACCCAAAAGAAACTGTTGGGTACACCTTCTATCACAGATCCGAAGGCAAGATATTTTGTTGCTAAGAATGGATCCTTTCTAGAGAAGGAGTTTTTCTTGAAAGAAGTGAGTGAGAGGAAAGTAGAACTTGATGAAGTAATTGTACCTTCTCCCGAATTGGAAAGTAATTCATCATAGAAATCAGTTCCAGTGATTTCTACACTAATTAGTAAGGAAGCTAATGATGATGATCATGAAACTTCAGATCAAGTTACTACTGAACCTCGTAGGTCAACCAGAGTATGGTCCGCATCAGAGTGGTACAGTAATCCTATTCTAGAAGTCATGTTACTAGACCATGACGAACCTACGAACCATGAGGAAGCGGTGATGAGCCCAGATTCCGCAAAATGGCTTGAGGCCATGAAATCTGAGATGAGATCCATGTATGATAACAAAGTATGGACTTTGATTGACTTGCCCGATGATCGGTGAGTCATTGAGAATAAATGGATCTTCAAGAGGAAGACGGACAATGATAGTAGTATTACTATCTACAAATCTCGAATTGTCGCAAAACGTTTTCGACAAGATCAAGGTGTTGACTACGATGAGATTTTATCACTCGCATAGATGCTTAAAAGTCTGTCCGAATCATGTTAGCAGTTGCCGCATTTTATGAAATCTAGCAAATGGATGTCAAAACTGCATTCCTTAATGGATTTCTTATAGAAGAGTTGTATATGATGCAACCAGAAAGTTTTGTCAATCTTAAAGGTGCTAACAAAGTGAGCAAGCTCCAACGACCCATCTATGGACTGGTGCAAGCATCTCGGAGATGGAATATATGCTTTGATAAAGTGATCAAAGCATATGGTTTTATACAGACTTGCGGTGAAGCCTGTATTTACAAGAAAGTGAGTGGGAGCACTACATCATTTCTGATAAGTATACGTGGATGACATATTGTTGATCGGAAATAATGTAGAATTTTATGAAAAACATAAAGGAGTATTTGAATGGAGTTTTTTAAAGGAAGACCTCGGTGAAGCTACTTACATATTGAGCATCAAGATCTATAGAGATAGGTCAAGACGCTTGATATATTTTCAATAAGTACATACCTTGACAAGATTTTGAAGTAGTTCAAAATAGAACAGTAAAAAAAGGAGTTCTTGCATGTGTTGCAAGGTGTGAAGTTGAGTAAAGACTCAAAACCCGACCACGACAGAAAATAAAAAGAGAATGCAAAGTCATTCCCTATGCCTCAGTCATAGGTTCTATAAAATATGCTATACTGTGTACCAGACCTATTGTGTACCTCATCATAATATTGGCAAGAGGGTACAATAGTGATCCAAGAGTGGATCACTAGACATCGGTCAAAAATATCCTTAGTGGAATAAGGAAATGTTTCTCGGTTATGGAGGTGACAAAGAGTTTGTAGTAAAGAGTTACGTCTATGCAAGCTTTGACACCGATATGGATGACTCTAAGTCTCAATCTAGATACATATTAAAAGTGGGAGCAATTAGCTAGAGTAGATCCGTGCAAAGCATTGTAGACATAGAAAATTTGCAAAATACATATGGCTCTGAATGTTGCAGACTCGTTGACTAAATTTCTCTCAGAAGCAAAACATGATCACTCTTTGGGTGTTAATCACATAGCAATGTGAACTAGATTATCGACTCTAGTAAACCCTTTTGGGTGTTAGTCACATAGAGATGTGAACTAATCACATAAAGATGTGAACTATTCATGTTAAATCACAGACGATGTGAAGTAGATTATTGATCTAGTGCAAGTGGGAGACTGAAGGAAATATGCCATAGAGGCAATAATAAAGTTGTTATTTATATTTCCTTATATCATGATAAATGTTTATTATTCATGCTAGAATTGTATTAACCGAAAACTTACTACATGTGTGAATACATAAACAAACAGAGTATCACTAGTATGCCTCTACTTGACTAGCTCGTTAATCAGAGATGGTTAAGTTTCCTAGCCATGGACAAAGAGTTGTCATTTGATAAGCGGGATCACATCATCAGAGAATGATGTGATTGACTTGACCCATCCGTTAGCTTAGTACGATGATCGCTACAGTTTCATTGCTACTGCTTTCTTCATGACTTATACATGTTCCTCAGACTATGAGATTATGCAACTCCCGAATACCGGGGGAACACCTTGTGTGCTATCAAACGTCACAACGTAACTGGGTGATTATAAAGATGCTCTACAAGTGTCTCCGATGGTGTTTGTTGAGTTGGCATATATCAAGATTAGGATTTGTCACTCCGAGTATCGGAGAGGTATCTCTGGGCCCTCTCGGCAATACACATCACTATAACCCTTGCAAGCAATGTGACTAATGAGTTAGTTACGAGATGATGCATTATGGAACGAGTAAAGAGACTTGCCGGTAACGAGATTGAACTAGGTATTGAGATATCGATGATCGAATCTCGGGCAAGTAACATACCGATGACAAAGGGGACAACGTATATCGTTATGCGGTTTGACCGATAAAGATCTTCGTAGAATATGTAGGAACCAATATGAGCATCCAGGTTCCGCTATTGGTTATTGACTGGAGATGAGCCTCGGTCATGTCTACATAGTTCTCGAACCCGTAGAGTCCGCACGCTTAACGTTCTGTGACGATTTGTATTATGAGTTATGTGATTTGATGACCGAAGTTTGTTCGGAGTCCCGGATGAGATCAAGGACATGACGAGGAGTCTCGAAATGGTCGAGATGTAAAGATCGATATATTGGAAGGCTATATTTGGACATCGGAAAGGTTCCGAGTGATTCGGGTATTTTTCGAAGTACCAAAAAGTTACGGGAATTCGTATTGGGCCTTAATGGGCCATACAAGAAAGGAGAGAAAGGCCTCAAGGGTGGCCGCGCCCCTTCCCCATGGACTGGTCCGAATTGGACTAGAGAAAGGGGACGCCCCTTTCCTTCCTTCTCCTTCTCCCTTCCCTTTTTCATATTCCATGTGGGAGGTGGAATCCTACTTGGACTAGGGAGTCCTAGTAGGACTCCACAGTTTGGCGCGCCCTAGAAGGGCCGGCCTACTCCTCCCTCCATCCTTTATATACGTGACCAGGGGGCACCCCATAGACACACAAGTTGATCATCGATCCCTTAGGCGTGTGCGGTGCTCCCCTTCACCATAATCCACCTCGGTCATATCGTCGTAGTGCTTAGGCGAAGCCATGCGCGGTAGCTTCATCATCACCGTCATCACGCCGTCGTGCCGATGAAGCTCTCCCTCGACACTCTGCTGGATCGTGAGTTCGTGGGACGTCACCGAGCCGAATGTGTGCAGATCGCGGAGGTGGCGTATTTTCGGTACTAGGACCGGTCGGATCATGAAGACGTACGACTACATCAACCGCATTGTCATAACGCTTCCGCTTATGGTCTACGAGGGTACGTGGACAACACTCTTCCCCTCTCGTTGCTATGCATCACCATGATAGATCTTGCGTGTGCGTAGGATTTTTTTTTTGAAATTACTGCGTTCGCCAACAATTTCTTATAATAGCTAAAACGTTCTTGAGGACACACGGGAATCTCCAGATGAACACCAGATGAGTAGTAATCAGAAGAATCCATCGAAACATGATCATGAGCAGGAAGAGTGTGCAAAGCGAAAGTGGAATCATGTGCACCTCTGACTGAAGGAGGGACATAAGTATCATGTGCCTTCCGCCGGTGATCCATGTTGATGCCGAGGGAATCAGAGGCAGTGGTGCTATGACCAGTCCCAGCGTAGTGCGACAACGAAGAGCCATCCACTAGACCGGTGCATCCTTGGCCTGCTCGCCATGAATTTGCTCTAACTCGAGTGCCATCTCCATGCGAATGCCATCAACACGTGCAGAGGTCAAGCCATTGAGGGTAGCCATGTTCAACTCGATCAACTTCGGCAAGCCCTGAAGGAGAGCCTCGCCTTGATATTTGAGTCGCTTGTCTAGTTCCCGGGAGAAATCAACACGGAGAAGCTCTTAGAGCGATCCTCATTCAACATCTTCTCCATCGCCACCGCCCGTTACCGATCCCGCCACCGCGTCCCATGGTGATGGTGAGGAAACTCGACGACCACCGAATCTGATACCAACTGTAAGCTACGCAATCGATCTAGGGTTTGGAATTTGAATATGGGAATTCTATTTCACTATAGCAGTTCCTCCCATCCACCCACACAGCCACAAAATTACAAGTGATCGGCCGAAGCTGCTGTCCAGTTCCCAGCTAGGTTCTAAGTTGCTAGCGACTTAAGTAGTAGTCAACTGTTGCTTCAGTTAGGAGGCCCAAAAGGGGTCAACCAACCAATTGGGCCTCGTCTTTATGCGAGTGGGCCACACGTCTGGCCCGGGATCTGATTTGAGTGTCTTCGCGTCCGAACTTGTTGCCGAATCATCAACAGAGCTCCTCTCTATTGTCGCCATTGTACTCTTGTCGGTAAGGGCTCCCGGACGCTGACATTTCCTTTACTTTTTTAAACAGATGTCAAAATTTTCCAATACACATTGTACATTTTTTTGTATACACGTGTAACATATTTTTGATACACGTTGAACATTTTTCAATACATAATGAGCATTCGTTCAAATACGTATTTTAATAAATTTTAAACATGTGCAAATAAATGCTGAACTTTTTTGAATGGTACATTTTACTTAAATTACATGAAGATTTTTTTTACTATGTGTATTTTTAAAAATGTCACAAACATATTTTTAAATGGTGCCATTTCTTAAAATTTCAATTTTTTTGAATGGTACGAAACATTTTTAAAATTCTGTGAATTTTTCTGTATATTATATTTTTAAATGTGATGAATATATGTTTGAAATGCGTGAACATATTTTTTAAATATCACAAATAGTTTTTTGAATGATACATATTTTTTTACATTGTATAAATATTTTTGAAAAATTTCGTAGACATATTTTTGGATCACCTGAACATTTTCTAAATGTCAGGGTTTTTATTGAATGCACCAACATTTCTAAAAGTCACACAAACAGTTTTTAACACCGTATAATTTTTTAAATGGGTCATGATCGTTTAATAAAAATTTAAGTATCATATTTCCTATTTCAGAAATATAAATAAAAGTAGTAAAATAAAATAGCCAGTAGACCAGGACATGCGGTAGCGGGCCAACACTCCTCCCGCGCTGGCTCGGCCTATTAGGAAGCGCCAGAGGTGAGCGGTTCTCTCGTCTCGCTGTAGGCAAGACAAAGACACGTCCCGCATAAACACAGGTGACTCACTCTCTTTCCATTTATGCAGGGTAGAAAAGTTTTTTTTTTCTAATATACGTTGTATATTTTCTGTATACACACTTACCGTGTTTTTGATACACGTTGAACATTTTTCAAATACGTTATGAACATTTGTTCAAATATATATTTCAATAATTTTTTGAATAAGTGTTAAATAATTACAAATACACGGTGAGCATTTTTTAAATGGTACATTTTTATGAAATTATGTGATTGTTTTTACAATGTGCAACATTTGTTAAAAATGTCACAAACATATTTTTGAAATGAGTGAATATTTTTTTCTAAATGTCACGGACATTCTTTTGATTTGGTACAGAACATTTCTTAAAATTACATGAACATTTTTATATTGTATAAATATATGTTTAAATGTGATGAATATATTTGCGAAATGCTTGAACAGTTACTAAATATTAGAAACATTTGTTGAATGGTATAAAACACTATTTTTAAATTAGGAAGACATTTATTTAAATTATATCATTATTTATTAGTAAAATTCAGATGTATATTTTTGGAACATGTGAACATTTTTGAATGCCACGACTTTTTTGAATGCTCCAAGCATTTTCTAAAGTTGCGCAAACTTTTTTTTATACAACACAAACAATTTGAAAATTTAAGTATACCATTCTCCAATTTAGAAATAAAAAGAGTAGAACATGACGTGCGCTAGCAAGTCAACACTCCTCTCCTGCGGAAGGATGACAGTTTTACCCATGGGTAAGGGTATCCACGGATATCGTGCCCCATACGGGCAGGGTATGGGTACAATTTTGTACCCACGGGTAGTACCCATATCCTATCCGTTAAGTCATGGGTAGGGCATATGTATAGTCTTTTACCCATGGATAGATCCATACCTTACCCATTTATACTGACATGTGAACCTTACCCGTGATTCATAAGTGTACCTATGTTAAAATTGTATCATGAGTTTATGAATCTATGTTAAAGTTGTCATTGATTGTCAATATAAATTGACATAATTGCCACGTACTCATCTTTATGTTATTGAGTTGAGATCAATATTTTTTTATACAACGTGCTATAGATGAATGTAAAATTACGAATAACTTTTGTACTGATTGATATTGCAATGGGTATGGGTAACTGTCGAGTATGGGTACGGGTAAAATTTCATACTCGTGGATACACGACTATGGGTATAATTTTGTATCCATTGACTACACAGGTATAAATATGCTACTGTTTTACCTGCCTCGTACCCTACCAATTACCATCCTTGCTCCTGCCCTAGACCGGGCTGGGTATTTAGGAAGAGCCAGATGCGAACGGTTCTTTCGTCTCGCTGCAGGCGAAACAAAGACACGCCCCTCGCAAACACCGGCGACACTGATTCTCTGTCCATTTTAAAAAAGTGACACTCTCGTTATCTCTGGGAATGCATCACACTCACACCGGTGGACAAATACAGCGCCATGCGTGTTCAAATCTGGCACACATGTTGCTGTAGCGCCATGAAATCCAAAAACAGTCGTGGTCACAACGACGCAATTATAGTATGATCTCTTCCTTACTTCGTCTGCCAGGCTTCGGCGACCAGTTCTCTGACGAGACGCACGAGGGCTGCATCAGTAAGTACGTCCCTCGATTTGTATGCAGGCTGCGCCACGATCCTATATAAACTCCTCCAACCAACAGCCTTGACACAAAGCACACAGGGCAACCTAAGCAAGCTAGCTGCTAAACGCAAGCCAGAGCTTGGTTACCATGGCGAACACCAGCAAGGTTGTGGCCATCTTCGGCATCCTAGTTTTCTTGCAGGTGTCGTGCGCCGCCGGCCGTCACGTCCAGGTCAAGGACTCCAGTCAGCGCGTCCACGACGCCCCGGCGGTGATGTCGCTGACCGGCTTCGAGAAAGGGGATGGGGACACCAGGCCAGCGGAGTGCGACGGCAAGTACCACAGCGACGGCCTCTTCCTGGTGTCGCTGACCTCGGGGTGGTATGGCGGCGGCATCCGGTGCGGCAAGATGATCCGCATCTCGACCCCGCACGGGCTCGCCGTGGAGGCCATGGTCGTGGACGAGTGCGACATCGAGCAGGGCTGCGGCGTGCGCGAGATCAAGACGTCGGTCGCCGTGTGGAGGGCGTTGGGGATCAACGTTAGCGTCGGCCAGGTGACCGTCACCTGGTCGGATCTCAGCTGAAACATGACCTACTGAACGAACGCTGAGACTGTCCACGGTAAATCGAGTTGTGTGCATGAACTCGTTAATGTCTGGCGTCGTTACTACTAGTACTCACCTGTCTTCACGGCAGAGTAGCTGAATATAACTACATGCGTACATGCATGACGTGGTCGGATAATCTACTTACATGTAAAGCGACAGTCAGTGTAAAACAATATCAGTTTTCCCCCCCAAAGAATTCAGGGCTTTATTCCGCGGAGCAGTAACTGCTTAGATCTGCCCGTAGGCAACTGAAAAGGAAGTCCGGGCTATTGATCTAGCCAACTCTCTGTTCCTTCGAGTGAACAGGCACGTTGCGCACACTCATGAACCGGTACATTGAGTTCCCTACTAACATACCGAACCGAGAAGACAAAACAAGGTATAATAGCCTCAAATTCTCTTAAGATAGGCGCCACAATTGATCTTGTAGTGGTTTGCGAATTTCAGAGATTGACCAACTCCAAGCAATCAACCTCTATTATCACATGTGAGTATCCTTGGAGCTGAGCAAAAATCACTCCCTCCCGTAATGCCAAAAGTTCAGAGACGAAAGGATCCAAAACTCCTGGCAGTGGCTTGCACCAGGCTCCCAAGAACGCAAGGTGCGAGCGAGCTATTCCTCCTACTCCTGCTGAGAGAGCATCTGGAAACACCGATCCATCGGTATTGATAGTAATCCAGCCCGCCTCCGGTGGACGCCAGGATTGTGCTGAAGTGGATCTCAATCATCGTGCCGGAAGTTCAAGGAGCGAGAGGGTTTCATGAACCCATATTGATGGCCATAACCGGATCTTATCCATCTTGATCATGGGTCCATCTATTACGAGAAGACCAAATGGGTTTCAACAGTAAAATGTCCCGCATCTGGGTGAAGAAAGTTCTGCGGACTAGATCCACGTTCCAGCTTCCTGTGTAATCATCGATCAAATCTAAAACCCTCTCGAAAGGTGCAGTACCAATTCGGCCCATGGGTTTCAAAGTCACCGTCTCGGGGATCCACTGGTCGGTCCATATAGAGATAGAGGAGCCGTCTCCAATCCTATGAATTAGGCCAATGTCCAAAGCTTTTCTGCCCACCATGATCGCTCTCCAGGTAGAGGATGCTTGGGTGGGAATCATTGGACGAGACTTGCCTACTCCTCGCGCGTGCGCCCATCCGTGCTCCTGCATACGTGGCTTGATTTGATTGGAACAAAATAATGTCCGGCTCCATCCCTTTAAAATCAAGAGGGGGGGGGGGGGGAGATGATTAGATTAGAAAGGGAAAAGGAAAAAAAGACAGCCGTAGGATGGAGTGGGAGCACGGATAGGAGCATGGGGAGGAAGCAGACAAATCGGTTTGTAGGTAGTACTTTCCCTTTAGCACACGCGCACATAAACTGTTGGAATGTGTCAACAGCCGTCAGCCTTGCTTACCTAGCATGGCAACATTAAATAGTTCAGGGTCCCTAAAAGGCTAAAACACATCCCCCTTTGATCTTCGGCTTGGTCAATTTCTTCCACAATAGCCAATGAAGTGATCTCTTGTTGATAGAGCTGCCCCACCAGTATTTTGCCATTGGTGAAGTGACATTTTTACAAACTTTCTTTGTCAACAAGAAACAACTTATATTGTATGTTGGTACTGTTTGGGCAATGGACTTCAGCACAACTTCCCGCCCCGCGCAAGCTAGGTTCCTTTCCCACCAACCACAGATTTTGCCACGCACCCGCTCAACAATACGAGGGAATGTGCCGCTGGTGATTCTTCTAATTGTAGTAGGTAGTCGCAGATAGCGTTCTGAAAATGCTTCCACTGAAATCCCAAGAGCAGATTTTAACATCTCCCTTAAGGGCTGACCTGTGTTGCACTAAAGAAGATCGAACTTTTCTCTCGGTTCACGGCTTGACCCGAACAACTCGAACACTACGCATAGATCCGGAGAATTTCATTAAGCCATTTTGCACTATGGGTTTTTGCACTAAGAAAGATAAGACTGTCATCATCAAATAGTAGATGATTCTTGCAGGTGTCGTGCGCCGCCGGCCGTCACATCCAGGTCAAGGACTCCAGCCAGCGGGTCCACGACGCCCCGATAGTGATGTCGTGGTTCGGCTTCGAGAAAGGGGATGGGGACACCAGGCCAGCGGAGTGCGACGGCAAGTACCACAGCCAGTGGCGGAGCTAGCATTTGAGAACACGGTGGTCCGCCTCTTGTTCTTATCTTCTTTCTAAAAGAAAAAAATTCTTACTTGTATGATCTAGAATATCACCGCAGTTACATGTGAAGAAATGGAATGCCTTTTGTAACACATGACTTTCCGTCCGGAACCCTGATACTTCGAAAGAGATTATCCATTTTGTACACGAAGTGCATCCAGTTTTTGTCGTAACCCTCTCAGCTTTTTAGCACATGCTATGTGGGTGAAATGATGATACCATGCGAACTTTCAACCTTTTCAGAGTTTATTTGTAGTGCTTTTCAATTTCAGGGTCATTTAGCTAAAAAATCAGTAAATGCATGAAAAATAACAAATGAGGTCAGAAAGGGTTCAAAATTGATGATGTGGCTTTGAATGGTGCATTTTGAACACACAAAAATTCTGGAGTCCAAATAAGTTCAAAAAATGAAATCCCTTTGTAATAGATGAGTTTTCGTCCGAAACCCTGATATTTCGAAAGAGATTGTCCATTTCGTACAAGAAGTGCATCCAGTTTTTGCTGTAGCCCTCTCAACTTTTTAGCACATACTATGTGGGTGAAATGATGATACCATGCCAACTTTCAACCTTTTCAGAGTTCATTTGTATTGCTTTTCAATTTCAGGGTCATTTAGCTCAAAAACAAAATCAGTAAATGCATGAAAAATAACAAATGAATTCAGAAAGGGTTCAAAATTGATGATGTGGCTTTGAATGGTGCATTTTGAACACACAAAAAGTGTGAGTTCAAATAAGTTCAAAAAATGAAATACCTTTGTAACAGATGAGTTTTCGTCCGAAACCCTGATACTTCGAAAGAGATTGTCCATTTTGTACACGAAGTGCATCCAGTTTTTGCTGTAACCCTCTCAACTTTTTAGCACATGCTATGTGGGTGAAATGATGATACCATGTGAACTTTCAACATTTTCAGAGTTTATTTGTAGTGCTTTTCAATTTCAGGGTCATTTAGCTCAAAAAATCAGTAAATGCATGAAAAATAATAAATGAGGTCAGAAAGGGTTCAAAATTGATGATGTGGCTTTAAATGGTGCATTTTGAACACACAAAAAGTCTGGAGTTCAAATAAGTTCAAAAAATGAAATCCCTTTGTAACAGATGAGTTTTCGTCCGAAACCCTGATACTTCGAAAGAGATTGTCCATTTTGTACAAGAAGTGAATCTACTTTTTGCCGTAACCGTCTCAACTTTTTAGCACATACTATGTGGGTGAAATGATGATACCATGCCAACTTTCAACCTTTTCAGAGTTCATTTGTATTGTTTTTCAATTTCAGGGTCATTTAGCTCACAAGAACCAGTAAATGCATAAAAAATAACAAATGAAGTCAGAAAGGGTTCAAAATTGATGATGTGGCTTTGAATGGTGCATTTTGAACACACAAAAAGTGTGAGTTCAAATAAGTTCAAAAAAATGA
Source organism: Triticum urartu (assembly GCF_003073215.2). Taxonomy (NCBI): domain Eukaryota; kingdom Viridiplantae; phylum Streptophyta; class Magnoliopsida; order Poales; family Poaceae; genus Triticum; species Triticum urartu. The sequence continues at coordinate 662,462,743 of NC_053028.1, read as the reverse complement.
AATCCCTTTGTAACAGATGAGTTTTCGTCTGAAACCCTGATACTTCGAAAGAGATTGTCCATTTTGTACACGAAGTGCATCCAATTTTTGCCGTAACCCTCTCAACTTTTTAGCACATGCTATGTGGGTGAAATGATGATACCATGCCAATTTTCGACCTCTTGAGAGTTCATTTCAAGTGCTTTTCAATTTCAGGGTCATTTAGCTCAAAGAATGAACTAATATAAAAAAGAATGAACTAGAAAACTTTTATGAAACTGTAATAGAAAAAATAATGAACTAAAAGAATGAACTAGAAAACTTTAATGAAACTCTAATAGCAAAAAGAATGAACTAGAAATTTTTTGTTTGAAACTTTAATAGCAAACTAAAATAACAAAATATGTTTTTGATTAAAACAGATATTTCAAATAACCTAAAAATTACCAAATTGAATATAATGATAAAACACAGTAATATTAAATAGCAGGAAAAAGAATCATTCAAAAATCTATTTTTATAGTAAAGTTATTCAAAACTAGTGATTCACACAAATTGCAAAAAATTCAAATTTAAACTATTCAAATTGGAAAACAAATGGCACTAACAGAAAGTTTATAATTTTTATTACCTAAAAGCAAAAAGAATCACTGAAAACAATAAGTATTTTGCTGTAAGTACAAACAAAATAAAATAAATAAAGCAAAAAAGAAAACAAAAAAAATGAAAAAACAAAAAAAACTGCAACCTACTGGGCCACCACGGCCTGAATACGACTGGAAACCCAACCATGGGCCAGGATTCAGGCCCGTAGAAGGCCCAGTAGGCCCACAGGCAGCATAATGTGAGATTAAGCCCGTAGGCCTACATTTGAGAGGAGCTCAAGAGGGCAGCCGTAGTGGGGTTTATAAACCACTCTGAGCCCCTCTCAACTAGCGAGGTGGGACTAAACTTTTGGCCGCGGGCAGCACAAGGCCTTTGGTCCCGGTTGGTAGCACCAACCGGGACGAAAGGGGTGCATTGGTACCGGTTCGTGGTATCAACCGGGATTAAAGGGTGGCATTGTTCCCGGTTGGTGCCACGAACTGGGACCAATGCTTTGTGTATATTAGCAACACTTAGCAGTTTCCTTCTCAGTTGCTTCGATCGATCTCCTTTTCTCCTCCCACGACGTCGCCAGGTTGCCCGTGCATCGCCACCCCCGAGACTGCTCGGCCTCGTCGCCGTCGCCGAGCCCGCGCCGTCGCCGTCCCCAAGCCCGTGCCGCCCTCAAGCTCGCGTCACCCCGAGCCCGCGCCGCCCCAAGCCTGTGCCGCTGCCCCTGAGCCCGTGCCGCCCTCGAGCTCGCGCCACCCTCAAGCTTGCGCCGCCCCAAGCCCCCGAGCCCGTGCCGCCCCCGAGCTCGCCGTCATCCCCGAGGCCGTGCCATCTGGCGGCCTCCCCATGCATCGCCGCCCCCAGTGAGCTCAACCCCTCGCCGTGCTCTTGGTTGCCACCGCCGCCACTGCTCATATGCTCTGTCATGTGGAAATGTGCTATGTTTTTTTAAAAGAATAGATAGATGGATCAAATGTAATATGCATGATGTTTTAAATTTTGAAATTGTAGCGACCCGACCTCAGACCATCAAGTCTCTGCGCTTAAGTGTCATCCCTAGCGGAAGTAACAAACAAGGTTGTGGATTCCCATCAACCACCAACAGCAAAAGTTGAGTGTAGAATCGTTAACCCTAACGTATCACTTACTCGTCGTAAGATAATCCTGCAACATGAGACGTTGCAGCCACAAAGGGTCAGTACATTGAATGTACTGGCAAATTCACACCATAGGATACTGATGAACAATAGACTATCACTACATGCATATTTGGCTGTGGAAAAACTCTATGGTTATATGTTTGCGAAAAAGCCAAATTTTCCCTACAACAAAGGAATATATTTTATTTAACTACAAAGTTTGTTGAAATTATTGAGAAGCTTCCTCCAACTCAATCCCAATTATAATAATCATTAACCCAATCAGATTAATTAATTAGATAGAGTGATGAGATCAAATCAATAATTCAAGAACCAGATATTCAAGATGTCCATAACCGGGGACACGGCTAATCATGATTAGTTTGTACACTCTGCAGAGGTTTGCGCACTTTTCCCCACAAGACTCGATCGCCTCCGTTTGGTTTTCTCGCACTACATGGTGTTTGAGAAACGGATGACCGAGACACAGTCTTTCTGAAACATTAACTCTTTACTCTGGGTAGACAGTTACACCTACTTTCCCACAAGACTCGATCTCCTCCATTGGATTTCTCGCACTACATGGTGTTTGAGAAACGGATGACCGAGACATAGTCTTTCAGAAACATTAACTCTTTACTCTGGGTGGACAGTTACACCTACTTTCCCCTACATCTGCTAGCCTACCACTGAAAGAGGTCATGCAACATACTCAACTATGCTAGAGCCCATAATAGCTTGTGGCTGCACACGAAAGTTTCTAGCATGAATAATCTTATGATCCCTTTGAGTCTGGGTGGCAATCATAGGGTGATCACACGGGTTCCTTCGGGATCCCCTTGAGCAAGCACTGGGTTCTCCAGGTGCCCGGGCAAACCACTGGGTGCTCCAGGGTGCCCCAATCAATCCACCCAGATGTGTATTAAAGTAGCCACCTTAAGTTAAACCATTAATAATAACTCTCACATCTTCATGAATCACTCAAACCAAACCACGTCTACGAGCATAGCATAGCAGTATAAGCATAACGTGAAGTAACTCCCAAGGTTTGATATAAAGGACAATAGGTTCCTACCTCATCAACTACTTCCCAATACCCACATGGTTAACAAGTTCCTACTCATGCAAATGTTTGAGGGTTGAAACTAATGCATAAAAACTGGGTATGAAAAGTATGATCAAAGATCAGAAAGAACGAAGAAAACAATTCAGAAAACTTCAAACCAAGCAAATAACTCTTGTAACATAAAATAATTTCTAACAGTACCAAAATTACGTGTATTTGGCCTTATCAGAAAGTTTAAGTCAAGAGCTTTAATTTGCAAAAAGAATCAACTAAATCGGAGTTATAAAACTCAAGTTACGATCAAACGAAGTTCAAATACAAAACTGTTTGAATTCAAAATTTCAAAATTTCAAAAATATGTTTAACTTGGTTTACTGGTTAAAGGAGATCATAACGAAGAAGTGGGCGTTGGTTTCATCTAATTCTGACTAACAAGAAAAAAGTAGTGATTGTTTTAAAACTAGGGACTAATCTGTAAAAAAACCTACAAATAGGTCCCTGGCTGGAATTAAAAAGAAAAAGAAAAATCCTATCGAACGAACGTTCGCTACGTAGAACTAAAGGACAAACTCGTTCACTGAGAAGCTAACATAACGAACATTTACTAAATAAGTTAACCTAGAAAATAAACCGATCTAATAAGTAAAAACCAACCTATAAATAAAACCGGACGAGTTAACGGTTTTGTAACGGTTCTGGAAATAAACTGACGGCGGCGGTTTCCGGTGGCAGCGGCGGATCGGTGAGCTTCGGCGAGGTGGAGCGCGGGACGGCGACACAGGTGGCGCGGGCGAAGTGCAGCGGAGCGGCGCAGGCGCGAAGTGCGGCGGCGGCGTGGGCGGTGAGATGCGGGGCGGCGCGGCTTGAGTGAGAAAAGGGCGGCGGCGGGGTCCAGGGGAACGGGACCGGGGTCCTTTATTTATATGGGGGAGGGAGACTTGGAGGAGGGGTGAGGTTGAGGCGGTGGAGGAGACCGGGGCGGAGACGGCGGTGTCGGGCGGGAGCCGGACTCCCTGCTGGAGGTCGGGGACGACCGGGGTGCGGCGTCGGGCTGGCTTGGCCGTGGCCTGGCGATTTGCTGGCTCGGGCCAGTTCGGTGGCCTAGGAGGTTTTTTTAAAAAAACAACGAAAATAAAATAAATCAAAAATAAAAATAAAATAGAACCTAGGCATATGATATATCAAAATTTTCAGAAAAGATTTCCTACAGCATGAACATTTTTCTAGCGTCAAATAAAATCCTAAAAAATTCAAATAAATAAAATAGTGCTATAGCTCTAATAAAATCCAATAAAAATCATTTTAAAAATACCAAAATGATTTCAAATTTATTTCTCTCCAATTTTCTGATGTAGGGAATCATTTTACCCTAATTTCCATCTATTTTATTTTTGGAGAAAAATAATTTGAATAAAACCCCAAATAATCCCAAATTGAAAATAATTCCAATGGGATTTTGAATTTAACTCTTTTAAAACTTCCAACTCATATTTCATATGTTTTGAAGAAGTCATTTTATCTTCTCTCATGAAAATCATTGAGTTGCTTAAAGTTTCTGAATTGGAAAATATTTCCAAATAAAATTCAAATCTTTTCAAAACCCTTTTTATTTAATTAAATGGAAGAAGTCATGTCATCTTCTCTATAGGGTTTTATGATGAAATGAATTTGAATTCATGGAGATTAGAAATGCAAAATTGAAAGTTTGGGAAAGTCCTTTTATTCCCTCTCATTTAACTTTCAAAAAGTTTTGAATTTCACTCACTTTCAGTCAATCAATCACACAACAAACAAACAAACAATCAAATCTATTTATTTATTATAACATTCCAAAATTTAGAATTTTGGGATGTTACAAACATACCACCCTTAAAATGAATCTCGTCCTCGATATTTGGAGAGGCTAGCAAGAAGTAGGTTAGGGTTTGGGGTCTTCTCAGGGGGTGTGGGGTGCTACCACCCTTAGAAGCACCATTACGGTCCCATCAATACTCATATACTTCATCCTTATTCTTGAAAGGGCCGGTCTTCTCAGATCTTCAGTATAGTTCCTTCACTGGGCTCTTCCGTAGTGGCATAACCTTTTTTCTCGATTCTTGTGTCCTTTTTATCTTGGTAAGGTTACTCCGAGACTGGGTCTCCATAGCTGACGGGTCCGTATAACGAGGCGAACAATAAGAGTAAGTCGGTATGGTGATCAATCCATCCTGCACCCAAATCATTACCCTGTATACGTTTTAGCGAATCTCGCATTCTAACACTCGGTCATCCTCACAAGCAGTGCATAATTCTCTTGTCGACAAACCCAGTTCGGATAAATCCATTGATTCTGCAAGCCAAACAAACATCTATCGTTTCTTCACAACTCTCAGGTTTTGCGTTACTCCTATAAGATCGTCTGTCGATAAAATCATAACTTTTTCCAGGGTTTTTCCTTCAGCAAGAGTGTGCTTGCTTCTTGGCAAGTCCTGGGGCATGTGGGTTATGACCCACCATCATCACTTGTAAACCTTGATCTCATCATCTGGGCCACTGATTATTATTCCAACATCCAACTTCTAGCATTCTTAATTCCATCCAATTGTATTGTCTCTCTTACTTCTATTGGCACCAAGCTAAGACGTGATTACTCAGACTCATCCTGGAGTTACAATTGCTCCATAACCAACATTCTACATCCTTTATATCCAACAATACTTCATCCCTTCATATTCTTGGGGTATCCAACATATCGAGATAAAAATCCTTTTTATTTTGTCCGAAATCCATTTCGTGGAATATCATAATCCTTTCCAGAGGTCAAGTGTCCTCACAGGGTTCTACCACCCTCGAAATGCACAAATTCATCCATACACCATATTTCTCATATCCTCGAAAATGGTCAACATCTTTCTTCATAGAGTAACAACTCAAAAATCCAAATCAGTACCAACGATGCTAACTTTATTGATTCTCAGATTTTTACAATCTCCTGCCTTTCCATTACATGCCTTAACTCATCGCCTCAATATAAAGGAAAATGTTCTCACTACTACTACTATACTTCTCACAAACACAACTAATTATCACAAATCTCCTTCTCCTTGGGACAAACTATGGCAAAGTGCCCTGCTTCATTACAACAAAAACATATTACTTCTGACAAGTCTCGGGGTTTCCTATTTGGGCAACTGCTGAAGTAGTGCCCTGACTCCTTGCACTTGAAACAGGTGATATGACTCACGTTCTTCCTGAAATCCAATCTATTTCTCTTCTTGGACTTTTCCGTTCCAATCAGGGCTTCTATTTCCTGCGTGTCATACTCTACTTCCTCCGTCGAGAATTCTACTAGATCCCCATTCAGAAAATTCTGGGAGATGTGTCCTTCATCTCCACATGAGTAGCATGACTTGGTGTAGGGTTTAATTGGGTCTTCTTTGGGTGTGTCCTCCACCTCTTCCTTCATCACAGGTTCTTCAAAAATTTCCATGAGGGCTCCTTTCATTGCTTCTTTCTTCTGTTGTACGGTTCTTTGTACCATGGGGGTAAATGTGACACTGAGCAGGGTAGTGGGTAGTCCCTTGATACGTCCATTTTGCATCATGCTTTTATATCGATATTTATCGCATTATGGACTGTTATTTCACTTTATGTCACAGTACTTATGGCTATTCTCTCTTATTTTACAAGGTTTACATAAGGAGGGAGAATGCCGGCAGCTGGAATTCTGGTCTGGAAAAGGAGCAAATATTAGAGACCTATTCTACGCAACTCCAAAAGTCCTGAAACTCCACGGAACGTCTTAAAAGAAATAAAGAAAAATCCACGCCAAAGATGAAGGCCAGGGGGCCCACACCCTGCTCACGAGGGTGGGGGGCGCGCCCCCTACCTCGTGTGCCCCCTGGTGGCTCTCCGACGCCCATCTTCTCCTATATGAGGTCTTTCGATGAGAAAAAATAGGAAGGAACTTTTCGGGACGAAACTCCGCTGCCACGAGGCGGAACCTTGGCGGATCCAATCTAGAGCTCCGGCAGAGCTGTTCTGCCGGGGAAACTTCCCTCCGGGAGGGGGAAATCATCACCATCATCATCACCAACGCTCCTCTCATCGGGAGAGGGCAATCTCCATCAACATCTTCACCAGCACCATCTCATCTCCAAACCCTAGTTCATCTCTTGTATCCAATTCTTGTCTCAAAGTCCGGGATTGGTGCTAGTAGGTTGCTAGTAGTGTTAATTACTCCTTGTAGTTGATGCTAGTTGGTTTAATTGGTGGAAGATTATATGTTCAGATCCTATATGCATATTATTACCCCTCTGATTATGAACATGAATATGCTTTGTGAGTAATTACGTTCGTTCCTGAGGACAAGGGAGAAATCTTGCTATGAGTAGTCATGTGAATTTGGTATTCGTTTGATATTTTGATAAGATGTATGTTGTCTAGCCTCTAGTGGTATTATGTGAACATCGACTACATAACACTTCACCATTATTTGGGCCTAGAGGAAGGCATTGGGAAGTAATAAGTAGATGATGGGTTTCTAGAGTGACAGAAGCTTAAACCCTAGTTTATGCGTTGCTTCGTAAGGGGCTGATTTGGATCCATATGTTTCATGCTATGGTTAGGTTTACCTTAATACTTTTGTTGTAGTTGCGGATGCTTGCAATAGAGGTTAATCATAAGTGGGATGCTTGTTCAAGTAAGAACAGCGCCCAAGCACCGGTCGACCCACATATCAAATTATCAAAGTATCGAACGCGAATCATATGAACGTGATGAAAACTAGCTTGACGATATTCCCATGTGTCCTCGGGAGCGCTTTTCCTATTATAAGAGGTTGTTCCGGCTTGTCCTTTGCTACAAAAGGATTGGGCCACCTTGCTGCACTTTATTTACTTTTGTTACTCGTTGCTCGTTACAATTCATCCTATCGCAAAACTATCTGTTACCACTTATTTCAGTACTTGCAGAGAATACCTTGCTGAAAACCGCTTATCATTTCCTTCTGCTCCTCGTTGGGTTCTACACTCTTACTTATCGAAAGGACTACGGTAGATCCCCTATACTTGTGGGTCATCAAGACTCTTTTCTGGCGCCGTTGCCGGGGAGTGTAGCGCCTTTGGTAGGTGGAATTTGGTAAGGAAAAATTTATATAGTGTGCTGAAATTTACTGTCACTGGTTACTATGGAAAGTAATTCTCTAAGGGGCTTGTTCGGGGTATCTTCACCCCGTCCAGTAGAGCAAAGAGTTGCTCCTCAACCTACTGAACCTATTTAAAATGAAATTCCTTATGAGTATCCTTTGGGTATGATAGAAAAACTGCTAGATAACCCTTTTACAGGAGATGGAACAAAGCATCCTGATGAGCACTTAATATATGTGAATGAAGTTTGTGGATTATTTAAGCTTGCAGGTATACCTGATGATGTTGCTAAGAAGAAGGTCTTCCCTTTATCTTTGAAGGGAGACGCATTGATATGGTATAGGCTATGTGATGATATGGGATCATGGGACTATAAAAGATTGAAGTTGGAATTTCATCAAAAGTATTACCCTATGCATCTTGTTCATCGTGATCGCAATTATATATATATAATTTCTGGCCTTGTGAAGGAGAAAGCATCGCTCAAGCTTGGGGGAGGCTTAAATCAATGTTATATTCATGCCCCAATCATGAGCTCTCAAGAGAAATAATTATGCAAAGTTTTTATGCTCAGCTTTCTCATAATAATCAAACCATGCTCGATACTTCTTGTGCTAGCTCTTTTATGATGAAGACTATTGAATTCAGATGGAATTTATTGGATAGAATTAAACGCAACTCTGAAGATTGGGACCTCGACGAAGGTAAGGAGTTAGGTATGACACCTAAGTTTGATTGTATTAAATCTTTTATGGATACCGATATTTTCCGTAAGTTTAACACTAAATATGGACTTGACTCTGAGATAGTAGCTTCTTTCTGTGAATCTTTTGCTACTTATGTTGATCTCCCTAAGGAGAAGTGGTTTAAATATCATCCTCCCATAGAAGTAAAAGTAGCTGCACCTATTAAAGTTGAAGAAAAGACTGCCACTTATAATGATCCTATTGTTCCTACTTCTTATATTGAGAAACCACCTTTCCCTGTTAGAATAAAGGATCATGCTAAAGCTTCAGCTGTTGTTCGTAAAAGCAATATTAGAACTTATACATCTCCTGAGCAAGTTAAAGTAGAACCTAATATTGCTATTGTTAAAGATCTCTTGTCTGATAATATTGATGGGCATGTTATTCAGTTCGAAGGTGAAACTGCTAGAATTGCTAAACCTTGTGCTAAAGATAAACATAGACCTGTGGTAGGCATGCCTGTTATTTCTGATAAAATAGGAGATCATTGTTATCATGGCTTATGTGATATGGGTGCAAGTGCTAGTGTTATACCGCATACTTTATACGAAGAAATTAAGAATGAAATTGCACATGTTGAGTTAGAATATATTGATGTTACTATTAAACTTGCCAATAGAGATACTATTGCACCAATAGGAATTGTTAGAGATGTTGAAGTCTTGTGTGGGAAAACTAAATATCCTGCTGATTTTCTTGTTCTTAATTCCCCACAAGATAGCTTTTGTCCCATTATATTTGGTAGACCCTTCTTAAATACTGTCAATGCTACCATAGATTGCACAAAGAATGTTGTTACTGTAGGCTTGGATGATATGGTTCATGAGTTTAATTTCTCTAAATTTAGTAAACAACATCGTGAGGAAGAATTGCCTAGTAAGGATGAAATTATTGGTCTTGCTTCTATTGCCGTACCTCCTAGTGATCCTTTAGAACACTATTTGCTAGACCATGAAAATGATATGTTCATGAATGAAAGAAGGGAAATAGATGACGTATTCTTTAAACAGGAACCTATTCTGCAACACAATTTGCCTGTTGAAATTTTAGGGGATCCTCCTCCACCCAAGGGTGATCCCGTGTTTGAGCTTAAACCTTTGCCTGATAATCTTAAATATGATTATCTTGATGAAAAGAAGATATATCCTGTTATTATTAGTGCCAACCTTTCAGAGCATGAAGAAGAAAGATTATTGAAAACTCTGAAGAAGCATCGTGCTGCTATTGGATATACTCTTGATGATCTTAAGGGCATTAGTCCCACTCTGTGTCAACATAAAATAAATTTGGAAGCAGATGCCAAACCAGTTCGTGATCCTCAACGACGTCTGAATCCTAAAATGAAAGAAGTGGTAAGAAAAGAAATACTAAAGCTTCTGGAGGCAGGTATAATCTATCCCGTTGCTGATAGTGAGTGGGTAAGTCCTGTCCATTGTGTCCCTAAGAAGGGAGGTATTACTGTTGTTCCTAATGATAAAGATGAATTGATTCCACAAAGAATTATCACAGGTTATAGGATGGTAATTGATTTCCGCAAATTAAATAAAGCTACTAAGAAAGATCATTACCCCTTACCTTTTATTGATCAAATGCTAGAAAGATTATGCAAACATACACACTATTGCTTTCTAGATGGTTATTCTGGTTTCTCTCAAATACCTGTGTCGGCTAGAGATCAATCAAAGACTACTTTTACATGCCCTTTTCGTACTTTTGCTTATAGACGTATGCCTTTTGGTTTATGTAACGCACCTGCTACCTTTCAAAGATGCATGATGGCTATATTCTCTGACTTTTGTGAAAAGATTTGTGAGGTTTTCATGGACGACTTTTCCGTCTATGGTTCCTCTTTTGATGATTGCTTAAGCAATCTTGATCGAGTTTTACAGAGATGTGAAGAAACTAATCTTGTCTTGAATTGGGAAATGTGCCACTTTATGGTTAATGAAGGTGTTGTCTTGGGGCACAAAGTTTGTGAAAGAGGTATTGAAGTTGATAAAGCCAAGGTTGATGCTATTGAAAAGATGCCATGTCCCAAGGACATCAAAGGTATAAGAAGTTTCCTTGGTCATGCTGGATTTTACAGGAGGTTCATTAAGGACTTCTCAAAAATTTCTCGGCCTCTGACTAATTTATTGCAAAAAGATATACCATTTGTCTTTGATGATGATTGTGTAGAAGCATTTGAAATACTTAAGAAAGAATTAGTCTCTGCACCTGTTGTCCAGCCACCTGATTGGAATTTACCCTTTGAAATTATGTGTGATGCTAGTGATTATGCTATAGGTGCTGTTCTAGGGCAAAGAGTTGACAAGAAATTAAATGTTATTCATTATGCTAGTAAGACTCTAGACAATGCTCAAAGAAATTATGCTACTACCGAAAAAGAGCTTTTAGCAGTTGTATTTGCTTGTGATAAGTTCAGATCTTATATTGTTGATTCTAAAGTAACTATTCAAACAGATCATGCTGCTATTAAATATTTTATGGAAAAGAAAGATGCTAAACCTAGACTTATTAGATGGGTTCTCTTGCTACAAGAATTTGATTTGCATATTGTTGATAGAAAGGGAGCTGAGAACCCCATTGCAGACAACTTGTCTAGGTTAGAAAATATTCTTGATGACCCACTACCTATTAATGATAGATTTCCTGATGAACAACTAAATGTTATAAGTACTTCTTGTAGTACTCAATGGTATGCTGATTATGCTAATTATATTGTTGCTAAATTTATACCACCTAGCTTCACATACCAACAAAAGAAAAAGTTCTTCTATGATTTGAGACATTACTTTTGGGATGACCCACATCTTTATAAAGAAGGAGTAGATGGTGTTATTAGACGTTGTGTACCTGAGCATGAACAAGAACAGATCCTATGCAAGTGTCACTCCGAGTCTTATGGAGGACACCACGCTGGAGATAGGACTACACATAAGGTATTGCAATCTGGTTTTTATTGGCCTGCTCTCTTCAAGGATGCCCGTAAGTTTGTCTTGTCTTGTGATGAATGTCAAAGAATTGGTAATATTAGTAGACGTCAAGAAATGCCTATGAATTATTCTCTTGTTATTGAACCGTTTGATGTTTGGGGCTTTGATTATATGGGACCTTTTCCTGCCTCTAATGGATACACACATATTCTAGTTGATGTTGATTACGTTACTAAGTGGGTAGAAGCTATTCCAACTAGTAGTGCTGATCATAACACTTCTATTAAAAATGCTTAAGGAAGTTATTTTCCTGAGGTTTGGAGTCCCTAGATATTTAATGACTGATGGTGGTTCACACTTTATTCATGGTGCTTTCCGTAAAATGC